>NC_134266.1:278055051-278163045 GCF_031893055.1 Leptodactylus fuscus | reverse complement strand
TCATCTTACCTCCTCCCCTCCTCATGTATCTCCTCTCTATAGATCTGTAAGCTCCTATGGTCAGGAATCTTACCTCCTCCTCCCTCATGTAACACCTCTATAGATTGTAAGCCTCGCGTCAGGACTCTTACTCCTCCTCCGTCATGTATCTCCTTATAGATTGTAAGCTCCTATGGTCAGGACTCTTACTCCTCCTCCTCATGTATCTCCCTCTTATAGATTGTAAGCTCCTATGCGTCAGGACTCTTACTCCTCCTCCTCTTGTATCTCCTCTTATAGATTGTAAGCTCCTATGGTCAGGACTCTTACTCCTCCTTCCTCGTGTATCTCCTCTTATAGATTGTAAGCTCCTATGGTCAGGAACTCTTACTCCTCCTCCTCCTGTATCTCCTCTTATAGATTGTAAGCTCCTATGGTCAGGACTCTTACTCCTCCTCCTCGTGTATCTCCTCTTATAGATTGTAAGCTCCTATGGTCAGGACTCTTACTCCTCCTCCTCGTGTATCTCCTCTTATAGATTCGTAAGCTCCTATGTGGTCAGGACTCTTACTCCTCCTCCTCATGTATCTCCTCTTATAGATTGTAAGCTCCTATGGTCAGGACTCTTACTCCTCCTCCTCATGTATCTCCTCTTATAGATTGTAAGCTCCTATGGTCAGGACTCTTACTCCTCCTCCTCATGTATCTCCTCTTATAGATTGTAAGCTCCTATGGTCAGGACTCTTCTCCTCCTCCTCTTGTATCTCCTCTTATAGATTGTAAGCTCCTATGGTCAGGACTCTTACTCCTCCTCCTCAGTATCTCCTCTTATAGATTGTAAGCTCCTATGGGTCAGGACTCTTACTCCTCCTCCTCTTGTATCTCCTCTTATAGATTGTAGCTCCTATGGTCAGGACTCTTACTCCTCCTCCTCTTGTCTCTCCTCTTATAGATTGTAAGCTCCTATGGTCAGGACTCTTACTCCTCCTCCTCATGTATCTCCTCTTATAGATTGTAAGCTCCTATGGCTCAGGACTCTTTCTCCTCCTCGTGTATCTCCTCTTATAGATTGTAAGCTCCTATGGTCAGGACTCTTACTCCTCCTCCTCATGTATCTCCTCTTATAGATTGTAAGCTCCTATGGTCAGGACTCTTACTCCTCCTCCTCATGTATCTCCTCTTATAGATTGTAAGCTCCTATGGTCAGGACTCTTACTCCTCCTCCTCATGTATCTCCTCCTATAGATTGTAAGCTCCTATGGTCAGGACTCTTCCTCCTCTTCTCATGTATCTCCTCTATAGATTGTAAGCTCCTATGGTCAGGAGCTTCCTCCTCCTCCTCATGTATCTCCTCTTATAGATTGTAAGCTCCTATGGTCAGGACTCTTACTCCTCCTCCTCATGTATCTCCTCTTATAGATTGTAAGCTCCTATGGTCAGGACTCTTACTCCTCCTCCTCATGTATCTCCTCTTATAGATTGTAAGGCTCCTATGGTCAGGACTCTTACTCCTCCTCCTCATGTATCTCCTCTTATAGATTGTAAGCTCCTATGGTCAGGACTCTTACTCCTCCTCCTCATGTATCTCCTCTTATAGATTGTAAGCTCCTATGGTCAGGACTCTTACTCCTCCTCCTCTTGTATCTCCTCTTATAGATTGTAAGCTCCTATGGTCAGGACTCTTACTCCTCCTCCTCTTGTATCTCCTCTTATAGATTGTAAGCTCCTATGGTCAGGACTCTTCCTCCTCCTCCCTCGTGTATCTCCCTCTATAGATTGTAAGCTCCTATGGTCAGGACTCTTACTCCTCCTCCTCGTGTATCTCCTCTTATAGATTGTAAGCTCCTATGGTCAGGACTCTTACTCCTCCTCCTCGTGTATCTCCTCTTATAGATTGTAAGCTCCTATGGTCAGGACTCTTACTCCTCCTCCTCGTGTATCTCCTCTTATAGATTGTAAGCTCCTATGGTCAGGACTCTTACTCCTCCTCCTCATGTATCTCCTCTTATAGATTGTAAGCTCCTATGGTCAGGACTCTTACTCCTCCTCCTCATGTATCTCCTCTCTATAGATTGTAAGCTCCTATGGTCAGGACTCTTACTCCTCTCCTCATGTATCTCCTCTTATAGATTGTAAGCTCCTATGGTCAGGACTCTTACTCCTCCTCCTCATGTATCTCCTCTTATAGATTGTAAGCTCCTATGGTCAGGACTCTTACTCCTCCTCCTCATGTATCTCCTCTTATAGATTGTAAGCTCCTATGGTCAGGACTCTTACTCCTCTCCTCCTCATGTATCTCCTCCTTATAGATTGTAAGCTCCTATGGTCAGGACTCTTACTCCTCCTCCTCATGTATCTCCTCTTTATAGATTGTAAGCTCCTATGGTCAGGACTCTTCCTCCTCTCCTCATGTATCTCCTCTTATAGATTGTAAGCTCCTATGGTCAGGACTCTTCCCTCCTCCTCCTCGTGTATCTCCTCTTATAGATTGTAAGCTCCTATGGTCAGGACTCTTCCTCCTCCTCCTCGTGTATCTCCTCTTATAGATTGTAAGCTCCTATGGTCAGGACTCTTACTCCTCTCTCCTCATGTATCTCCTCTTATAGATTGTAAGCTCCTATGGTCAGGACTCTACTCCTCCTCCTCATGTATCTCCTCTTATAGATTGTAAGCTCCTATGGTCAGGACTCTTACTCCTCCTCCTCATGTATCTCCTCTTATAGATTGTAAGCTCCTATGGTCAGGACTCTTCCTCCTCTCCTCATGTATCTCCTCTTATAGATTGTAAGCTCCTATGGTCAGGACTCTTCCTCCTCCTCCTCATGTATCTCCTCTTATAGATTGTAAGCTCCTATGGTCAGGACTCTTACTCCTCCTCCTCGTGTATCTCCTCTTATAGATTGTAAGCTCCTATGGTCAGGTCTGTTCCTCCTCCTCCTCATGTATCTCCTTTATAGATTGTAAGCTCCTATGGTCAGGACTCTTACTCCTCTTCCTCGTGTATCTCCTCTTATAGATTGTAAGCTCCTATGGTCAGGACTCTTACTCCTCCTCCTCAGTAGTATCTCCTCTTATAGATTGTAAGCTCCTATGGTCAGGACTCTTACTCCTCCTCCTCGTGTATCTCCTCTTATAGATTGTAAGCTCCTATGGTCAGGACTCTTACTCCTCCTCCTCATGTATCTCCTCTTATAGATTGTAAGCTCCTATGGTCAGGACTCTTACTCCTCCTCCTCATGATATCTCCTCTTATAGATTGTAAGCTCCTATGGTCAGGACTCTTACTCCTCCTCCTCGTGTATCTCCTCTTATAGATTGTAAGCTCCTATGGTCAGGACTCTTACTCCTCTCCTCGTGTATCTCCTCTTATAGATTGTAAGCTCCTATGGTCAGGACTCTTACTCCTCCTCCTCATGTATCTCCTCTTATAGATTGTAAGCTCCTATGGCTCAGGACTCTTCCTCCTCCTCGTGTATCTCCTCATATAGATTGTAAGCTCCTATGGTCAGGACTCTTACTCCTCTCCTCGTGTATCTCTCTTATAGATTGTAAGCTCCTATGGTCAGGACTCTTACTCCTCCTCCTCGTGTATCTCCTCTTATAGATTGTAAGCTCCTATGGTCAGGACTCTTACTCCTCCTCCTCATGTATCTCCTCTTATAGATTGTAAGCTCCTATGGTCAGGACTCTTACTCCTCCTCCTCGTGTATCTCCTCTTATAGATTGTAAGCTCCTATGGTCAGGACTCTTACTCCTCCTCCTCGTGTATCTCCTCTTATAGATTGTAAGCTCCTATGGTCAGGACTCTTACTCCTCCTCCTCATGTATCTCCTCTAATAGATTGTAAGCTCCTATGGTCAGGACTCTTACTCCTCCTCCTCATGTATCTCCTCTTATAGATTGTAAGCTCCTATGGTCAGGACTCTTACTCCTCCTCCTCGTGTATCTCCTCTTATAGATTGTAAGCTCCTATGGTCAGGACTCTTACTCCTCCTCCTCTTGTATCTCCTCTTATAGATTGTAAGCTCCTATGGTCAGGACTCTTACTCCTCCTCCTCTTGTATCTCCTCTTATAGATTGTAAGCTCCTATGGTCAGGACTCTTACTCCTCCTCCTCATGTATCTCCTCTTATAGATTGTAAGCTCCTATGGTCAGGACTCTTACTCCTCCTCCTCATGTATCTCCTCTTATAGATTGTAAGCTCCTATGCTCAGGACTCTTCCTCCTCCTCGTGTATCTCCTCTTATAGATTGTAAGCTCCTATGGTCAGGACTCTTACTCCTCCTCCTCATGTATCTCCTCTTATAGATTGTAAGCTCCTATGGTCAGGACTCTTACTCCTCCTCCTCATGTATCTCCTCTTATAGATTGTAAGCTCCTATGGTCAGGACTCTTACTCCTCCTCCTCATGTATCTCCTCCTATAGATTGTAAGCTCCTATGGTCAGGACTCTTCCTCCTCTTCCTCATGTATCTCCTCTTATAGATTGTAAGCTCCTATGGTCAGGGCTGTTCCTCCTCCTCCTCATGTATCTCCTCTTATAGATTGTAAGCTCCTATGGTCAGGACTCTTACTCCTCCTCCTCATGTATCTCCTCTTATAGATTGTAAGCTCCTATGGTCAGGACTCTTACTCCTCCTCCTCTTGTATCTCCTCTTATAGATTGTAAGCTCCTATGGTCAGGACTCTTACTCCTCCTCCTCGTGTATCTCCTCCTATAGATTGTAAGCTCCTATGGTCAGGACTCTTACTCCTCCTCCTCGTGTATCTCCTCTTATAGATTGTAAGCTCCTATGGTCAGGACTCTTACTCCTCCTCCTCATGTATCTCCTCTTATAGATTGTAAGCTCCTATGGTCAGGACTCTTACTCCTCCTCCTCATGTATCTCCTCTTATAGATTGTAAGCTCCTATGGTCAGGACTCTTACTCCTCCTCCTCGTGTATCTCCTCCTATAGATTGTAAGCTCCTATGGTCAGGACTCTTACTCCTCCTCCTCATGTATCTCCTCCTATAGATTGTAAGCTCCTATGGTCAGGACTCTTACTCCTCCTCCTCATGTATCTCCTCTTATAGATTGTAAGCTCCTATGGTCAGGACTCTTCCTCCTCCTCCTCATGTATCTCCTCTTATAGATTGTAAGCTCCTATGGTTAGGACTCTTACTCCTCCTCCTCATGTATCTCCTCTAATAGATTGTAAGCTCCTATGGTCAGGACTCTTACTCCTCCTCCTCCTGTATCTCCTCTTATAGATTGTAAGCTCCTATGGTCAGGACTCTTACTCCTCCTCCTCATGTATTTCCTCTAATAGATTGTAAGCTCCTATGGTCAGGACTCTTACTCCTCCTCCTCATGTATCTCCTCTAATAGATTGTAAGCTCCTATGGTCAGGACTCTTACTCCTCCTCCTCATGTATCTCCTCCTATAGATTGTAAGCTCCTATGGTCAGGACTCTTACTCCTCCTCCTCATGTATCTCCTCCTATAGATTGTAAGCTCCTATGGTCAGGACTCTTACTCCTCCTCCTCATGTATCTCCTCCTATAGATTGTAAGCTCCTATGGTCAGGACTCTTACTCCTCCTCCTCATGTATCTCCTCCTATAGATTGTAAGCTCCTATGGTCAGGACTCTTACTCCTCCTCCTCATGTATCTCCTCTTATAGATTGTAAGCTCCTATGGTCAGGACTCTTACTCCTCCTCCTCATGTATCTCCTCTTATAGATTGTAAGCTCCTATGCTCAGGACTCTTCCTCCTCCTCGTGTATCTCCTCTTATAGATTGTAAGCTCCTATGGTCAGGACTCTTACTCCTCTTCCTCGTGTATCTTCTCTTATAGATTGTAAGCTCCTATGGTCAGGACTCTTACTCCTCCTCCTCGTGTATCTCCTCTTATAGATTGTAAGCTCCTATGGTCAGGACTCTTACTCCTCCTCCTCATGTATCTCCTCTAATAGATTGTAAGCTCCTATGGTCAGGACTCTTACTCCTCCTCCTCGTGTATCTCCTCTTATAGATTGTATGCTCCTATGGTCAGGACTCTTACTCCTCCTCCTCGTGTATCTCCTCTTATAGATTGTAAGCTCCTATGGTCAGGACTCTTACTCCTCCTCCTCATGTATCTCCTCTAATAGATTGTAAGCTCCTATGGTCAGGACTCTTACTCCTCCTCCTCATGTATCTCCTCTTATAGATTGTAAGCTCCTATGGTCAGGACTCTTACTCCTCCTCCTCATGTATCTCCTCCTATAGATTGTAAGCTCCTATGGTCAGGACTCTTACTCCTCCTCCTCTTGTATCTCCTCTTATAGATTGTAAGCTCCTATGGTCAGGACTCTTACTCCTCCTCCTCTTGTATCTCCTCTTATAGATTGTAAGCTCCTATGGTCAGGACTCTTACTCCTCCTCCTCATGTATCTCCTCTTATAGATTGTAAGCTCCTATGGTCAGGACTCTTACTCCTCCTCCTCATGTATCTCCTCCTATAGATTGTAAGCTCCTATGGTCAGGACTCTTACTCCTCCTCCTCATGTATCTCCTCTTATAGATTGTAAGCTCCTATGCTCAGGACTCTTCCTCCTCCTCGTGTATCTCCTCTTATAGATTGTAAGCTCCTATGGTCAGGACTAATACTCCTCCTCCTCATGTATCTCCTCTTATAGATTGTAAGCTCCTATGGTCAGGACTCTTACTCCTCCTCCTCATGTATCTCCTCTTATAGATTGTAAGCTCCTATGGTCAGGACTCTTACTCCTCCTCCTCATGTATCTCCTCCTATAGATTGTAAGCTCCTATGGTCAGGACTCTTCCCCCTCTTCCTCATGTATCTCCTCTTATAGATTGTAAGCTCCTATGGTCAGGACTCTTACTCCTCCTCCTCATGTATCTCCTCTTATAGATTGTAAGCTCCTATGGTCAGGACTCTTACTCCTCCTCCTCATGTATCTCCTCTTATAGATTGTAAGCTCCTATGGTCAGGACTCTTACTCCTCCTCCTCATGTATCTCCTCTTATAGATTGTAAGCTCCTATGGTCAGGACTCTTACTCCTCCTCCTCATGTATCTCCTCTTATAGATTGTAAGCTCCTATGGTCAGGACTCTTACTCCTCCTCCTCATGTATCTCCTCTTATAGATTGTAAGCTCCTATGGTCAGGACTCTTACTCCTCCTCCTCATGTATCTCCTCTTATAGATTGTAAGCTCCTATGGTCAGGACTCTTACTCCTCCTCCTCTTGTATCTCCTCTTATAGATTGTAAGCTCCTATGGTCAGGACTCTTACTCCTCCTCCTCGTGTATCTCCTCTTATAGATTGTAAGCTCCTATGGTCAGGACTCTTCCTCCTCCTCCTCGTGTATCTCCTCCTATAGATTGTAAGCTCCTATGGTCAGGACTCTTACTCCTCCTCCTCATGTATCTCCTCTTATAGATTGTAAGCTCCTATGGTCAGGACTCTTACTCCTCCTCCTCATGTATCTCCTCTTATAGATTGTAAGCTCCTATGGTCAGGACTCTTACTCCTCCTCCTCATATATCTCCTCTTATAGATTGTAAGCTCCTATGGTCAGGACTCTTACTCCTCCTCCTCGTGTATCTCCTCTTATAGATTGTAAGCTCCTATGCTCAGGACTCTTACTCCTCCTCCTCGTGTATCTCCTCTTATAGATTGTAAGCTCCTATGGTCAGGACTCTTACTCCTCCTCCTCATGTATCTCCTCTTATAGATTGTAAGCTCCTATGGTCAGGACTCTTACTCCTCCTCCTCATGTATCTCCTCCTATAGATTGTAAGCTCCTATGGTCAGGACTCTTACTCCTCTTCCTCATGTATCTCCTCTTATAGATTGTAAGCTCCTATGGTCAGGACTCTTACTCCTCCTCCTCATGTATCTCCTCTTATAGATTGTAAGCTCCTATGGTCAGGACTCTTACTCCTCCTCCTCATGTATCTCCTCTTATAGATTGTAAGCTCCTATGGTCAGGACTCTTCCTCCTCTTCCTCATGTATCTCCTCTTATAGATTGTAAGCTCCTATGGTCAGGACTCTTCCTCCTCCTCCTCGTGTATCTCCTCTTATAGATTGTAAGCTCCTATGGTCAGGACTCTTCCTCCTCCTCCTCGTGTATCTCCTCTTATAGATTGTAAGCTCCTATGGTCAGGACTCTTACTCCTCCTCCTCATGTATCTCCTCTTATAGATTGTAAGCTCCTATGGTCAGGACTCTTACTCCTCCTCCTCATGTATCTCCTCTTATAGATTGTAAGCTCCTATGGTCAGGACTCTTCCTCCTCTTCCTCATGTATCTCCTCTTATAGATTGTAAGCTCCTATGGTCAGGACTCTTCCTCCTCCTCCTCATGTATCTCCTCTTATAGATTGTAAGCTCCTATGGTCAGGACTCTTACTCCTCCTCCTCGTGTATCTCCTCTTATAGATTGTAAGCTCCTATGGTCAGGTCTGTTCCTCCTCCTCCTCATGTATCTCCTTTTATAGATTGTAAGCTCCTATGGTCAGGACTCTTACTCCTCTTCCTCGTGTATCTCCTCTTATAGATTGTAAGCTCCTATGGTCAGGACTCTTACTCCTCCTCCTCATATATCTCCTCTTATAGATTGTAAGCTCCTATGGTCAGGACTCTTACTCCTCCTCCTCGTGTATCTCCTCTTATAGATTGTAAGCTCCTATGGTCAGGACTCTTACTCCTCCTCCTCATGTATCTCCTCTTATAGATTGTAAGCTCCTATGGTCAGGACTCTTACTCCTCCTCCTCTTGTATCTCCTCTTATAGATTGTAAGCTCCTATGGTCAGGACTCTTACTCCTCCTCCTCGTGTATCTCCTCCTATAGATTGTAAGCTCCTATGGTCAGGACTCTTACTCCTCCTCCTCGTGTATCTCCTCTTATAGATTGTAAGCTCCTATGGTCAGGACTCTTACTCCTCCTCCTCATGTATCTCCTCTTATAGATTGTAAGCTCCTATGGTCAGGACTCTTACTCCTCCTCCTCATGTATCTCCTCTTATAGATTGTAAGCTCCTATGGTCAGGACTCTTACTCCTCCTCCTCATGTATCTCCTCTTATAGATTGTAAGCTCCTATGGTCAGGACTCTTCCTCCTCTTCCTCATGTATCTCCTCTTATAGATTGTAAGCTCCTATGGTCAGGACTCTTCCTCCTCCTCCTCATGTATCTCCTCTTATAGATTGTAAGCTCCTATGGTTAGGACTCTTACTCCTCCTCCTCATGTATCTCCTCTTATAGATTGTAAGCTCCTATGGTCAGGACTCTTACTCCTCCTCCTCGTGTATCTCCTCTTATAGATTGTAAGCTCCTATGGTCAGGTCTGTTCCTCCTCCTCCTCATGTATCTCCTTTTATAGATTGTAAGCTCCTATGGTCAGGACTCTTACTCCTCTTCCTCGTGTATCTCCTCTTATAGATTGTAAGCTCCTATGGTCAGGACTCTTACTCCTCCTCCTCATGTATCTCCTCTTATAGATTGTAAGCTCCTATGGTCAGGACTCTTACTCCTCCTCCTCATGTATCTCCTCTTATAGATTGTAAGCTCCTATGGTCAGGACTCTTACTCCTCCTCCTCGTGTATCTCCTCTTATAGATTGTAAGCTCCTATGGTCAGGACTCTTACTCCTCCTCCTCGTGTATCTCCTCTTATAGATTGTAAGCTCCTATGGTCAGGACTCTTACTCCTCCTCCTCGTGTATCTCCTCTTATAGATTGTAAGCTCCTATGGTCAGGACTCTTACTCCTCCTCCTCGTGTATCTCCTCTTATAGATTGTAAGCTCCTATGGTCAGGACTCTTACTCCTCCTCCTCGTGTATCTCCTCCTATAGATTGTAAGCTCCTGTGGTCAGGACTCTTACTCCTCCTCCTCATGTATCTCCTCCTATAGATTGTAAGCTCCTATGGTCAGGACTCTTACTCCTCCTCCTCATGTATCTCCTCTTATAGATTGTAAGCTCCTATGGTCAGGACTCTTCCTCCTCCTCCTCATGTATCTCCTCTTATAGATTGTAAGCTCCTATGGTTAGGACTCTTACTCCTCCTCCTCATGTATCTCCTCTTATAGATTGTAAGCTCCTATGGTCAGGACTCTTACTCCTCCTCCTCGTGTATCTCCTCTTATAGATTGTAAGCTCCTATGGTCAGGACTCTTACTCCTCCTCCTCATGTATCTCCTCCTATAGATTGTAAGCTCCTATGGTCAGGACTCTTACTCCTCCTCCTCATGTATCTCCTCTTATAGATTGTAAGCTCCTATGGTCAGGACTCTTACTCCTCCTCCTCATGTATCTCCTCTTATAGATTGTAAACTCCTATGGTCAGGACTCTTACTCCTCCTCCTCATGTATCTCCTCTTATAGATTGTAAGCTCCTATGGTCAGGACTCTTCCTCCTCCTCCTCATGTATCTCCTCTTATAGATTGTAAGCTCCTATGGTTAGGACTCTTACTCCTCCTCCTCATGTATCTCCTCTTATAGATTGTAAGCTCCTATGGTCAGGACTCTTACTCCTCCTCCTCGTGTATCTCCTCTTATAGATTGTAAGCTCCTATGGTCAGGACTCTTACTCCTCCTCCTCATGTATCTCCTCTTATAGATTGTAAGCTCCTATGGTCAGGACTCTTACTCCTCCTCCTCATGTATCTCCTCTTATAGATTGTAAGCTCCTATGGTCAGGACTCTTACTCCTCCTCCTCGTGTATCTCCTCCTATAGATTGTAAGCTCCTATGGTCAGGGCTCTTACTCCTCTTCCTCGTGTATCTCCTCCTATAGATTGTAAGCTCCTATGGTCAGGGCTCTTACTCCTCTTCCTCGTGTATCTCCTCCTATAGATTGTAAGCTCCTATGGTCAGGACTCTTCCTCCTCCTCCTCATGTATCTCCTCTTATAGATTGTAAGCTCCTATGGTCAGGACTCTTACTCCTCCTCCTCATGTATCTCCTCTTATAGATTGTAAGCTCCTATGGTCAGGGCTGTTCCTCATCTTCCGCTTTCTGACTCTACAAAAACCTAAAAACCTAACCATTTAACCCTTTATAGACCATTGTTCTTTGATGACACAATCACTGATCTATTGTCTCCAGATTCTCGCCTTCTGCTTCTTGGCATTCGGGATGGTCATTATGTTGCCAGATGAGTGTTCTGGAGATTCCTTGGGGGACGTCTCTGAGCTCCTTGATCTTGTTCTCTGGTGACTTCGCTCCTTGTGACTGTGTCTCGATATAAGTCTGGAGACGTCGTGTCAGTAACTGCAGTAGGTTTTGCCGCGGTTGCTTTCGGTAGGTTCCTGTATTTGCTCATTAATTTTTTTAGTTTAGTTTTCTATTTAGGGATTTGAGATATTTCCGGATTTTTTCGCTGTTGTCCGGCTTAGGAGGTGACATGTTTAGGTTACAGACATCATGTTCTCCAACCTGAAGATATCAGTGCCCTGTAAGGCAATCCCTCTAAGGAACGGGACAAGTGAGGGCTCTGTGATATAGTAAGTGGTGCACCTGACGCCAGGTCATCTCCGACTATCCTCTACCATTCCTGTGATGTTTTTGAGCTAGATGATGATGTGGTTGTGGAAACAAACTAAGTTTCCATTCACGGGACGATGTGACCTCCGAGAGGTTGTCTCACATGGGGTTACTATCCAGTCTGGTGCACTTGATGACAGGGGTAAAGCTACAGGGGCCACAGCAGTAGCAGGTGCCCCATAACACATATCATATACCACTAGTCTAAACCTCACAGGGTAAAGAGGGGCCCTTTTACAGATTTTGCATTGGGGTCCCAAAATATCAAGTAAAATCTCAGTTTGATGGAAAAACCAAAGAGAATTCGCGTTCACGTTGGAGATTCTCCCATTAGAGCTGTTGATTTAGGACACAATGTGCTGAAAGTACAGGGTACAGCGAAAGTTTTTTTGAGGCATGACGCGTTTCGGCTACTTAGGCCCTTTTTCAAGTGCAAAGATTCACCATGCAATTCCAGCAAGTCTCCAAACCTTTGCAGCACACCTATCCTCACCATCTTTCTCTTCCAAAACCTTTGCTGCAAAGGTTTGGACACTTGCTGGAATTGCATGGTGAATCTTTGCACTTGAAAAAAGGCCTAAGTAGCCCGAAACGCGTCATGTCTCAATAAAACTTTTGTTGCATCCATTTGGGTGAGCGCTTCTTTGCCTGCACTTCTGAGGAGGCTGGTCCTAGTTTGATGACGCTCTGAAGTCCCCATGAGGTATCCCCAGCTGCTACCCTAATGGTCTCTACAGCTAACTATATGCTTTTTGGCTGTTGCATTTCACACAACCTCACGAGGTGATCCGCCATTGTTTGCTTGCCTATTGTTCCATTTTGTGTTCCCAAATACTACACTAGGGTTGGCTCGGTGCCCTGTCTTTTTTCTTGTTGTTGCTGAAAATACAGGGGTCTCCCAGGTCTTCGAGGTCTCCAAGATACCACAGTCCATAGAGATAGGAGACACGGTGCAAATATAGGCCAGACTGCAAATAAAGGACAGGAAAATGGATCTTGTCACACAACTTCACATGATTTCACACAAAAAGTTTTGCTTTCAGTACAGCATATTTTTCCAGCCCAGGTGCAAAAGTCGAGAACTCGCTGCAGGTTAACCTTTGTGAAATTGCTGCAAATCCGCTGTATTGGTCTAGTGGATGGTACTGCAATGAGTCCCATTCACACCCTGCAGAAAATAACCTCAGCGCAGTGTCTTGTACCGTGAGTTTGAGCCTGTCAATGACTGCTGCGTATTGGGCCCCAGCCAGGACCACCTGCACCAGAAATATGGCTGAAATGACTGCTCTTTCCTATCCTGCAACTGAGGTCATGACGCCCGGTGTGCCCATGTGACTGCTGGTGACCCCATCACAGGCCTCAGTGGTGGCCCCATGACATCACCAGCGAACAACGCGACGAGCCTCAAAAGAAGTGATGGTAGATGAGTCCATGTTTTTATTTTTGTCACCTCCCCCGGGCCTCCACCTATTACACATATATACAGCAGCCGTGGTATACATATATACAGCAGCCATCTCTAGGTATGAATTGGTTAACTCATCTCTACCATCTGCCATGAGCAAGAATAGATCAAGATGGGATTTTAGCCTTTGTAAGCAAATAATAACGTTCCCATTCACTGACATTGTGCAGAGGAATCGAAACGCAAAGTCTACTAGAAATACAACGAGAGGTTTCGGTTGTATGACTTGACATGGGCTGAAAAGTCAACCATTTATACTCAAGATCTTCAGCTGATGGAGGGGAGGTGAAAACAACCTCCATCAATCCAGGGGTGCGATAAAATTGACACCTGCCCCTGTGCCCCTTACCGGCCACCAGCCTGAAGCCTGAATCCACAGCCTACATTACTACCATTGCTCTGTATATGGTTCCTCCAGTTCCTGAGCCTTTCCTTTCCACCATTGTTGGTTCTTCCGTTTCACGACTGTCCTGACAGTGATTTTTGGTGTTTCTTGGACTTGGTGGTGAATTGAACTTCCTTCAAGTGCAAACAGTGACCTTATATTCTATGTGTAGTCCACAAACATAATAACTTATCACGTCAAATCACTTATTTCTACAGATATGTCTTGTCCCTCCTCAGCTTCCTCTTCCCAAGGTACCAGGTATGTCTCCACTTCAAAGATAGGTTTGACCAACTGAATACATTTCAAGGTAGAGCGGAGACCTTTCGTACCTCGTACCTGTGGTTAGTCCTACTGAAAAAGCCTAATATTTGACCTCATACTCACTACACTGTTCCACTAGGGCTTGGGTGCAGTAACACCTTCTAACCAGAGATGGGGGACCCAAGGGAGATGTGATAGAATAATGAACATTGATACCTCCCCTCGCCTCTCCTGGACTCCCTTATGGTGGCCAGTGCTCCATAGCAGTTCTCGTTGGTCATTTGTTGGCTGCTTCTGGCCTCCTGGGTGATGTCTCAGCCCTGAGGAATCACTGAGACCTGTAATTGGGCCCCAGCAATCACATAGGGAATGCCAATATCACGACGGGGCTCGTGACGTCCCCAGAAAGGTCCTCTCTCGTGAAAGCTGCTTGCAAAACATCATGGGGAAGCCCACCAGATCCCTGAGGTCTCATGATTCTTCTTCTCTGCCTCATCTATACAAAGTTTTGCAAAGTTCAGTTTACGAACTGGTTTGCTGATCCCTAGATATATACAAACAATAGCTCAAACAGTAAAGGACTCAGCACATGTCACCGGGGTTCTCCCAAACCATTAACCCACCCTTACAATTATCTACAGTCTTTATAATTGAGGATCAGTGAGAACCAGGTGACCTTGGGCAGCTGACCTTGCTGTATGGGTCTGGTTAAGACGGTTACTGAGGAGTCATGTCCAGAGCTGTGAACAGGGTCAGGGAACAGGAAAGGCTCAGATAGGTCATAGGGGTGAAGTGGATGGTTTCTTCTACAGTATGGATTGTTCTCTTCTTATTTTATCTTCCTACGTTGCTCCTATACAATGCAGTGTAGCCCTATAGGGAGAACATGTAGCTCAGGCCAATGCCAGCTCCATCTCAACATACTCAATACTGATTCATTCTCCTGTATCTCATCTTCAGGTTACCCATGGTCAGTCCAGCTGAGAAGGGGACAAAAGTGATGTTTGGAAACAACCCTGCAGGAGAAGATGATGATGAACTCCACCTTCTATCCCACCTACTTCCTACTGGTCGGTATTCCAGGCTTAGAACATGAACATATCTGGATCTTCATCCCTTTCTGTATCATTTATATATTTGCTTTGCTTGGAAACTTCTTAGTGATGGTCGTCATCCTCGTGTCTCCAAGACTCCACCAACCTATGTATATCTTCCTCTTCATGTTGTCATGTAATGATGTTCTTCTATGTACAAGTGTAGCCCCCAAAATATTGTCCATCTTCTGGTTCAATGACAGAGCCATTAGCTTTAATGGATGTCTTCTCCAGATGTTCTTCATTCATTCTTTCACCAGTATTGAATCTGGATTCTTGGTTTCCATGGCTTATGACCGTTACATCGCCATATATAAGCCTCTCCGATATAGCTCCATAATAACCAGGAGGCTGATAGTCAGACTGGTCATTGTCATTCTGGTCAGGGCAGTTGTTCTGGTCGGTCCTTGTCTTCTTATGATAAAGACGTTCCCTGGATTCAGGAGCAACATCATTAGACATTCCTACTGTGAGCACATGGCCGTGGTGAAGCTCGCTGACGCTGACATCCGGGTCAATAGTATATATGGTCTGTTTGTGGCTTTCACCATTCTTGGTGTCGATTTGCTCTTGATCTTCTTATCGTACATCATGATATTCAATGCCGTCTTCCGTCTTCCATCTAAAGACGCTCGTCTGAGGACCTTTAACACCTGCACCCCTCATATCTCTGTGTTTCTAAGCTTTTACACCATGGCCATATTCTCCTTCCTATCCCACCGATATGGTAAGAATATTCCACCTTATATCCACATTATCTTCTCTGACATCTACCTCCTGGTTCCACCTCTGCTCAACCCACTGGTCTATGGGATGAAGACAAACCTGATCCGTGAGGAGATCTGGAAAATCCTACAGGAACCATTCAGATGGGTCGTAAGATGAGATATGAGAATGGTTAGAGAAGGAAACATAATGAAGAAGTATAAAGTTATTAGGAATTCTTCCAATGCCTTTGGTCATGTCCTCAGGGAGGGTTGATGGGGCCAGTGTTGGTTTCTTTTGCTTTTCAGACACTTTACATTTGGACAATATGTGGCATGTGCTATAAACCTTAGCGCTACTGATCCTCTTATAGGGAAACCGTCCGGGGTCCAGGCTCAAGAGAATGAAGTTCAAGGTATATACAGGGCCCGGCAGCTAAAGCCCATCAGAGTGACCATGCAAGTAAGACAGTCCTGGTTGAAAAGAGGAACTTGCTCTAGCACCATCTTTTAGAAGGTCGCTCCCTATTGATCAATGCCTGGATTAAATACATGCTTTTATGGTCTAATAATAATATGGTCTGTTGGCTCATGTTGAATTAGTAGATCACAAATTCAACATGAGCCAACAGTGCGGTGCTGCTGCAAAAAAGGCGAATAAAATTCTGGGATGTATTAAGACAAGCATTGAATCTAGATGAAGAGAGGTCATTATTCCGCTGTCCTCTTCCCTGGTCAGACCACACCTGGAATACTGTGTACAGTTCTGGGCGCCTCAATTCAAGAAAGACAACGATATATTGGAGCAAGTCCAGAGAAGAGCAACCAAAATGGTGGAAGGTCTGCAAACCATGTCCTATGAGGAGCGGCTAAAAGAACTGGGACTGTTTAGTTTGCAGAAGAGAAGGCTGAGGGGAGATTTAATAGCAGTCTACAAATATCTGAAAGGTAGTCACAGTGCAGAGGGATCTCCCCTATTCTCATTAGCACAAGGAAGTACAAGAAGCAATGGGATGAAACTGCAGGGAAAGAGATACAGATTAGACATTAGGAAAAACTTTCTGACAGTGAGGGGAGTGAGAGAGTGGAATAGGCTGCCACGGGAGGTGGTGGGCGCTCCATCAATGGAAATCTTCAAGCGCAATCTGGATAAACATATAGCTGCAATGATTTAGGAAAACCTGCACTCGCAGGGGGTTGGACCCGATGGCCCTTCAGGTCCCTTCCAACTCTACCATAAGATAAGATAATAAGTCCCTGTATAGTGTTGTCTCACTAGAGATATACTTATACTATCCCTTCTGACCCAGTGAGCAGGAATTCCAGGATTTGGCAACATCGGCGCAGCAGAGATAAGTTTTCAGTGCAGAGTTGTCAGAGCAGATAACCTCCAACCTTGATCCCGCCAGATAAGATTGGGATAGGAATTCCAATCGTGTTCGTAAAATGTACTCGATCGACGATCGGAATCTGATCTTTTCCGATCCTGATCGCTCAACCCTAGTAGGAGAAGGTGAGTTCATGACACAGAGGGCTGATGCCAGAGAACAATAGTGTAACCCTTGACCTCTCTAGGTTGTGTGAAGCAGCCTTCTGCATCCTCAGTGTGCACCATCACAACGCGGACGACGCTGGGTGTGCATGTCCGGGACCTTTCCTCTTCCATGGTGGACACACATGTGCACTGGGTTCCATATGGATATCCTAGGTCATGTGGAGATGTTTTTGTTCCACTTTGATTTTTTTTTCTAGCTTCCCAATACATTGTACAGAATATTTATCGGTGCCCTTAGTATCGCTCTGTGAACTGACAAATAAAAGAGTTATGTCTTTGGGAAGAGGGGAGTGAAAAGCGAAAAAATAAAAATGAAATATGGTGGCATCCTGGTGGCTGAGAAGCTGGCCGGCCACAGATAAAGGGGTCTTCTGGTCATAGGATGTTATGCTATATCTACGTGCTGGCCCAACATTCTGTTCTATAGGACTGTATTGAAAAAAACAAAGCTCACGAGCAGCCCCAGGTCGAGTCCCAGAGAGCCCGGCTTATTTCTCAGTCCCCATTTACTGCTCCTCACCCCCATTCCTCCATATTCCAGTTCTCTGGTTCCTGTCCCACATTGTAGATTCTCGAGGCTGGTACGTTTCTAGGACAGGTCACACCATGTTTTGTGGCCTGGCCCTCTTCATAAAAAGCTCAGCCTGGGTTATAATTAGTAAGATTTTTCTTTGTATGACTTGTCGTTTCTTGGCATCAAAAGATGGAATCTGATCATTTGGCTCCATCACAGGGGAGAAGATAAAGGAGTTTTGCAGAAATTCTGAAAACCAAGGTCGTAAACATGTCCTGTAAGGAAGTAATGTGAACTAAGTTATAAGACAGCGCAGTCATGGTCGTAGTGGGCTCAGCCTGAGAAATACATGGAGGCAGGGATACGGGGTGACTGTAAGAGGTGATGAGCTAGAAAAGACAAGACTGATATCAGAGGACACTTGGGGATTCCTTTGGTCACCCCACGGATGGTTCCAACTTTGGGCTGCGACCTTGGCGAAGTCCTTGATAAAGTGGTGGTAATAGTTCTCTAGTCAAAGCAATGAGCAGAGTTCACTGGTGTTGGTGGCCATGAACCTGAACCTTCATATCCACAGGTCGCTCACCCTTCTTGAACATCCCATGTACCAGATACTCAACACTTTCATGGAGGAGGTTGCACTTTCAGGGTTCCATGCTCCTCCAGTCACTATGTCCAGAATTTCCTTAAGCTCCTTATCCTTGGTAGAGAAGAGGACAATGTCATACAGATGACACAGCAGCATTTTTGGTTTAGCTTCCCCACACCCAGCTCCATCAGTCTCTGTATTGTGGCTTATGTATTGTTCAAGCCAAATATGCAGTAACTCAACCAGCCACGATTAAGGTAATCTTCATGCAATCTGATTAAGTGACATACACCCATCAGTAGCCAGGTCTAGCATGGAACATATAGGGCCCAACCTAGGGTTGTCTGTGTCTCCTCAGTCCTAAGAAGGGTAAGCACTAGAGATGAGCGAATACCGTTTGATCGAGTAGGTATTCAATCGAATACTAAGGCAGTCACCCACCTTTGCCTCCTCCCAGGATCTGTTTTTGGGTCCTTTTACTCTCTCATTCTGTCCAACCACTTCACGAATCCCAGGAGCTACCAGACGACTTTGTGTGTCCTGAAGCCCATCTCCTGGCAATTTTGTGGTTGTGGACCAGCAACCCGTCCTCAGTGACGATGGCGAGACACAGTTGCCATCAGGGCAGGCTGTTGTCATGTGCGGTTTGCAGGAAGAGGAGAGGAATTGGCAGAGGAGGTGGTGGACGACGAGGACACTGACCCGACCTGGACAGGGCGGATGTCAAGCGGGGAAAGCAGTGTAGATCAGGAGGCAAGCGCAGTACCAAAAAAGGTGGCTAGAGGTAGAGGCATGTCCAGAGGCAGAGGACAGCTGCTTCACAGAAGCCAGGCCACAGCCAGCAGGGCCCAAAATGTTCCCTCTTGTAGCCAGCCTAGAAAAACTCCCCCATTGAGGCCACGTTCCACAATGGTGTGGAGATTTTTCAACGTATGCGCCAAGGACAAATTTGGTGCAGTTTGCACACTTTGCAACTCTAAACTCAGAGTAGGGGCTCTGAAAAGAGCAACCTTACCACCTCAGCCATGCGCCATCATTTGTAAGGCAAGCACCTGGCTCAGTGGGAGAGAGCAAACGCAGACAATCATCGTCTGGCATTGCCGCCGCTACCTTTCCCCGTGTTGCCAGTGCTGGTGCTGCAGTCCAGACCTTCAGCCAGGACACCTCCACATCTGCCTATGCCAGTTTGGGGTCATCACCCTTATCCTCCCCCTTTCTTGCCTCTGCTCCTTTGCCTGCACCATCATGTGCCTCTTCTCAGCAACCCACAATCTCCCAGGCGTTTGAGCGCAGGCAGAAGTACAGCGCTACCCACCCACATGCCTAAGCCTTAAACAGGCACATCTCCAAACTCCTGACCCTGGAGATATTGTTGTTCAGGCTTGTGGAGACTCCGGCCTTCCATGACCTGATGGCAGCTGTGGCACCTAGCTATGCTGTCCCTAGCTGTCACTACTTCTCCCGGTGTGCCGTCCCCGCCTTGCACCAGCACATGTCCCGTAACATCAGGCGGATCCTTAGTTCCGCACTTTGCACTAAGGTCCACTTGACTACTGACACGTGGACAAGTGCATGCGGACAAGGACACTACATCTCACTCACGGCACACTGGGTGAATGTAGTTGAGGCTGGGACCGGGTCACAAACTGGGGCGGTCTACCTCATTTACCTGCCTAACATTCCTGACAGGGGCTCTGAACCACCACCCTCCACCTCCTCCTCCGCCGTTACATCGACCCCAGCTGCGAGCTGGAAATGCTGCAACACTGGCGTGGGGAGAGACGTCAGCAGGCCGTGGTGAAGCTCCTCAGCTTGGGGGACAGACAGCATACTGCCTCTGAGGTGAGGGATGCCCTCCTCGATGAGTCGACAATGTGGTTTTCGCACCTGGGCCCAGGCATGGTCGTGTGTTATAACGGCCGGAACCTAGTAGTGGCTCTGGAGCTTGCCAGCCTCCAACACATTCCATGCCTGGCCCATGTTTTTAACTTAGTGGTGCATCAGTTTTTAAAAACTTACCCCAATATTCATGATCTACTGATGAAAGTCCAGCACTTGTGCGCCCACTTTCGTAAGTCCACAGTAGCTGCTGCTAGCCTCAGAACTCTTCTGCAATACCTCCATCTGCCTGAACACCGGCTGATGTGCGACGTCCCCACACACTGGAACTCGACGTACCACATGTTGAGCAGGGTGTGTGAGCAGCAGAGGCCCTTGATGGAGTACCATCTCCAAAACCCAAGGGTTCCTCAGAGTCAGCTCCTGCAGTTTCTGCACCATGAGTGGCCATGGATGGCAGACTTATGCGAGATCTTGCGTGTCTTTGAGGAGTCTACCAAGAGGGTCAGCTGTGATGACGCAATCGTGAGTGTCACAATCCCGCTCCTGTGTGTGATGCGAGAATCCCTCATCACCATCAGGGATAACGCATTGTACGCTGAGGAGTGGGGCATAGGAGCAGAAACATCCCAGCAGGATAGTCATGGCACACTCCTGTCCGCTTCACAGCATATAATGATGGAGGAAGAGGAGGAGGAGGACGAAGTGGCAGATGATATTATTGTCACACAAGAGGTAAGCGGGTAAGTTCAGTGCGTCCCATTGTTTCAGCGCAGATGGGGTGAAGGGGAAGAGAAAATGGAGAGTGACCCTTCCGGTGGGGGCAGCGAAGTCATGCCAAGTAACACCCTGGCACACATGGCTGAATACATGTTGGGCTTCTTTTCCAGTGACAAACGCATTGTCAAAATCCTGGAGAGCAACCACTACTGGATTTTTGCAATCCTCGACCCCCGGTATAAAAACAACATCTCGTCTTTCATTCCGGTAGAGGGGAGGACCAATTGCATGAGTGATTGCCACAAGCAACTGGTGCAGAATATGATGGAGATGTTTCCATCAACCCTCGTTGGTGGCAGAGAGGAGAGTTCCTCCAAGAGGCTAACAACTGCAATCCGGTCCACACCCACCAGGGGTACACTCTCCAAGGTCTGGGACACGTTAATGGCACCCCCTTGCCAAACTACCACCACTGAGGGGCCTAGTGTCACCAGGAGGTACAACTTTAGGTGCATGTTGCATGAGTACCTGGCCGACACCAGCCCTGTCCTCTCCGATCCCTCTGCGCCTACACTTATTGGGTGTCAAAGTTGGACTTATGGCTGGAACTTGCTCTTTACGCCTTGGAGGTCCTTTCCTGCCCTGCCACCAGCGTTCTATCAGAAAGGGTCTTCAGTGCAGGCGGTGGCATCGTCACCGATAAGCGCAGCCGGCTGTCAGCTGACAGTGCTGACTGGCTGACGCTGATCAAAATGAACGGCCACTGGATTGACCCAGGATTTGCATCTCCACCAGTTCCATGTGTGTGCTCCAGCTCTCCAGTTCATCCTCTGCCTCCTTCACCATCACCGTTGAAAAACGAAATTTAAAGAGCAAGGAGCATAATATTGTCCTCCTACAATCCTCAATTCATCCCAAGAGCCTGATACTCTACTACTACAAGGCTCAACTCACCTCAAAGGCCTAAAGCGCTGCTTCTACAAGGCTCAACTCAACCCAAGGGCCTGAAAGTCATTTTTGTATGGCTCAGCTTAAGGGCCTGTAGCTTAATTTGGAAGGGCTCATGTGAAGATACAGAAAAGTAATTTTTGGAGGTCTCACCACATCACACACACACAATGACAGTTAAGAGTGGGGGCCATTGGATTTACCATTGCCTATGCCATCTGTGGTTGTCATGGGCAATGTGATTTAAAGGGGGGCTTGGTAATGTTTCTTTAGTAGAGATGAGCGAATACCATTCGATTGAGTAGATATATGATCAAATTTTAAGGTATTCGAGATATTCGATTCCAATCGAATACCACGCGGTAAACGCAGTAAAAATTCGTATCCCCTCCCACCTTCCCTGACGCTTTTTTGCACCAATAACTGCACAGGGGAGGTGGGACAGGAACTAGGACAACGGAGGCATCGAAAAAAATAGGAAAAAGTCATTGACTGGCGAAATCAGGTGACCTCAGATTTATAAGAATAGTGGCCGCCATGTTCGTGTCAGATGCGGTTTGGAGAGATAGGGAGAGACGTATGGTGAGCAGGATGAGGGAGAAAGTTTAGCTTGTGCTAGGCAGGAAAGGTGAAAAACCACAGAGCTATATACTGCAGGAACACTGCACACATACACTGAACCTGCCAATCATGCGTCAGGGTAGCATCAAGGGATGGAAGTGAGGACGTGGACGTAGAAATCCATCCAGGGTCCAGTCCACAGTCCAGGTACTGGAGAGCGGCTGCCAGCAGTGCCCCTCATCAGTAGCACAAGGGGACGAGGATGTGGAAATCCAGCTGGGGATCCAGGCAGCAGTAGCTCAACTCTAATTACATACTGGAGAGGGGCAGCCATCAGTGCCACAACATCAAGCGGGGTGCAGGGTGTAGTGCTGACGAGGCCCGAGCACCAGGAACCTATACCAGGGTGGAGAGCAGATATTGTGGACCCGTAACCTGCATGTCCCGTTCACAGTACTGACGAGACACAGTGCCATGAGTCTGTGCCAGCACACAAGTCCCTCCTCCGCCTCCTCCTCCTCCAGCATCACCACCATCACCGTAAATAGTTTTTTTTTAAAAAAATTAATGTTTTAGGGCTCCCCCCAAGGGCCGAAAACTAAAACACTGCTGTTGCAAGGCTCAACTAACCTGAAGGGCCTCAATCTCTGCTGGGAGCTCAGCTTAAAGGGATTCTACCATTAAACTACCTTTTTTTCTAATGAACACGTCGGAATAGCCTTAAGAAAGTCTATTCGTCTCCTACCTTTAGACGTGGTCTTTGCTGCGTCGTTCCGTAGAAATACCAGTTTTAACCAGTATGCAAATTAGCTCTCCGCAGCAATGAGGGCGGGCCCCAGCGCTGAAAGGCCGATGAGCGCATCCCCATTGCTGCCCAGAGCTCTTTCCTGCGCCGCCTCCTTGTTCTGCAGCACCTCCGCCTCTTCTGGCTTCTCTTGCTCTTGTAGTTGTATAGAGGAGCATAGAGAGGCCACCCCAAAATGGCCGCCGGCCGGCTCCTGTATTGAACTGCAAGAGCGGCTACCCAAAAATGGCCACCGGCCGGCTCCTGTATTGAACTGCAAGAGCGGCTACCCAAAAATGGCCACCGGCCGGCTCCTGTATTGAACTGCAAGAGCGGCTACCCAAAAATGGCCACCAGCCGGCTCCTGTATTGAACTGCAAGAGCAGATACCCAAAAATGGCCGCCAGCCGGCTCCTGTATTGAACTGCAAGAGCAGATACCCAAAAATGGCCACCAGCCGGCTCCTGTATTGAACTGCAAGAGCAGATACCCAAAAATGGCCGCCAGCCGGCTCCTGTATTGAACTGCAAGAGCAGATACCCAAAAATGGCCGCCAGCCGGCTCCTGTATTGAACTGCAAGAGCAGATACCCAAAAATGGCCGCCAGCCGGCAGCCATTTTTTGGTAGCCGCTCTTGCCGTTCAATACAGGAGCCGGCCGGCGGCCATTTTGGGGTGGCCTCTCTATGCTCCTCTATAGAACTACAAGAGCAAGAGAAGCCAGAAGAGGCGGAGGTGCTGCAGAACAAGGAGGCGGCGCAGGAAAGAGCTCTGGGCAGCAATGGGGATTCGTTCATCGGTGTTCAGCGCTCCGGCCCGCCCTCATTGCTGCGGAGAGGCATTTGCATACCGGTTAAAACTGGTATTTCTACGGAACGGCGCGGCGGAGACCACGTCTAAAGGTAGGAGACGAATAGCCTTTCTTAAGGCTATTCCGACGTGGTAATTAGAAAAAAAAAGTAGTTTAATGGTAGAATCCCTTTAAGGGCTGGAACTTCATTTGTACGGGCTCATGTCAAGGGCCATAACAGTGAATTTTGGAAGGTCTCCTCACATCACACACACACATATACATATATATATATACACATCACACACATCCACAATGACAGGTCAGGGGGGGACTGAAGGATTTCCCATTGTCTATTCCATCTGTGATTGTCATGGGGAACGTGATATAAAGGGGGGCTTGGTAATGTTTGTGGAGCTTACATTGGGGTTTGTGTCCCTCCATTTGGGGAGTAAAGAAGGTTTCCAGGTATTTCCCCCCACTGTGATAGAGGTTGTAGTGAGTGTGTATAGTGTGTAGTTGTTAGGCTGTGATGTTGGGGTAATAGAGGGGCTTTGGTGTGTTAGATGCCCCCAGACATGCGCCCCCTGCTGTCCCAGTTACATTGCAGAGGTGTTGCATCATTTCCTGGGGTGTCATAGTGGACTTGGTGACTCTCCTGAGGTGAATGGTGGGATCCCCTGTAGTGAAGCATTGTCTCCCATAGACTATAATGGGGTTCCAGATTCCTTCCAATAGTCACATATTGAGCGGCTACTCAAAACAAATATTGAATAATTCACTACTCGCTCATCTCTAATCAGAGCCCCTGGGGTTCAAAACCTCTAGGGGGTCTAATAAATGCAAAAAAAATTTAAAAATTCATATCGCCCCCTTTTCCCTAGAACATGTCATGTCTAGAGATGAGCGAACACTGTTTGGATCAGCCGTTCCGAACAGCACGCTCCCATAGAAATGAATGGAAGCACCTGGCACGTACACTTTGCCGGCGGCCGGTCGCCGTGCCAGGTGCTTCCATTCATTTCTATGGGAGCGTGCTGTTCGGAACGGCTGATCCAAACAGTGTTCGCTCATCTCTAGTCATGTCCCTGTTCCATGTTGTGTTCAGGGCGTGTGCTCCATGTCATGTTGTGTTCAGGGCGTGTGCTCCATGTCATGTTGTGTTCAGGGCGTGTGCTCCATGTCATGTTGTGTTCAGGGCGTGTGCTCCATGTCATGTTGTGTTCAGGGCGTGTGCTCCATGTCATGTTGTTGCCCCAGCTTGCTCCATGTCATGTTGTTGCCCCAGCTTGCTCCATGTCCTGATCTGTTATTTGCCTCCACCATCTGGTCCAGGTGTTGTTCATGTCCTGGAGAGTAGATAAGGCCGTCACCTGGCCACCATCAGTCCGTTGTCTGGAGGCACCTAGTAAGGTGAGTGCTTAAGAGCTGGTCACATGGAGGGGTTTGGTCCAGAGACTGGAGGGTCCATTAGGCAGGGGGTTGCTGTGATGGTGGTCTCTCTGTAGTACTGCACCTAGTAGACCATTATATGGCTGGTGGACTCCTACATTGTGGTCAGGGTGTTTACTAGCAACCTTGTACTTGTTCACATTTTGGAATGTAATGGGATAGAAGAATGTCCCGTCCCCTCTTATTGGTGATGTGTGACTGTTCTGGAGGGAGAGGTGGGAGGGTTATTGGGTGTCTGGCCGCATCTCTAGTGGTCCGTGTGGCTGAGCCTGAAGTCTATGGTAGCTAATGGTGACCATTGACGTCTTTGCATTGGCCGTCTGGTCTAAATAATGTTGGTGCCAAAAAACCCTTTAAGGGTCCATTCACACGGAGTAACGTGCCGCGTGATGTGGGATCAATGGGAGCTTTTATGGCGCGCAAAGTCTCACACGCCGTATACGTGCCACATCACGCGGCACGTTACTCCCTGTGAATGGGCCCTAAGGCTCCGGCTGCACATTGTGGAAAAGCAGCATTATTGTGGTGTGGAATTTCAGCACTGGGGGAAAAAAAACCTCCCATTGATTTCAGTGGCTTCTGCTGCTTTTATTTCCACTAATGAGGGGGGAAAAAACCTAGGGGCAGCTATTGGGCAATGGGAGTTTTTGGGGGGTTTTTTGTGCTGAAATTCCTCACTGCTTTCCTCTGTGTGAATGGACCCTGTGTTTCTGCTATAAGTTTTTGCTCCATTTTCTTGCAGCTTTGCTCACTCAGGCTGTGTATGTTGTCTCCAAAATTTTTGTTTAGCCAAAATGTGCGAGGGCTTATTTTTTTGCGGGAGGACCTGAAGTTTAATGTAACTTTGGGGCATAGCTGGTTTTACATTCCTTTTTATACCTGTCTCAGTAGCCGATAAAAGTCCTTCTGGCCTTGTGTCCTTCTGACAAGTTCTAAAACTTTCCTTACCAGTGGTGGGGAGAAAATAAATCTGTATAATTCTTGCTGCTGTGACATATGGGCGATATCGGGAGGACTCTCAATCATTGGAGGTGTCATGGTAGAAGTCGGGGCGTCTTCCCAAGCCTCAGGTGCTGCCATGATACATCTCTGTGCACCAAGCCAGTAGTGTCATGGAGTAGAGATCCTGCACAATCCATGAGCTCTAAGTATGGGCTGTCCCATCCTGCATTGCCAGTATATACATATATAGCCGATACTCGGGTGTCACTGGGAGAGTAGAATGGATTAATCATGTAGGTTACACAAATGTCCAGCGAACCCTTCCCGATGGGTTGTAATCCTTGTGGAACGACAATGAAACCTAAAGACTGGGGACCTCACTGCAGAAAATGGGGGAGCCTTGGATAGGTGTGTGTGTGTGTGTGTGTGTGTGTGTGTGTGTGTGTGTGTGTGTGTGTGTGTGTGTGTGTGTGTCTGTCATCTCCAATTATACAATGATCAGCTTCAGTGGCTCTGGGGAGAAGAAATTTTGGAAAACTCATAAGTAACATGGTTTGCCATAAACCATTTGTTCCTTTCTAATCTAGACTTCCACCTATGAGATAAATTATTTATAGATGTAAATCTCTCCCCCTCCCCCACCAAATCCTCTGTGTGACTTCAGCTCTAAGATTTGTCTCTTCCAGTTCTAGGGATGGGGAATGAGAACACCCACGTGGCCAACGCCTGCAAGGACGACATCCGAGTCTTCTACCAGCCCAGCCGGCTGAACATCAATGAGTTTGCCTTTGTAGTGACGACACCCAATGGAGTAGATGTGAAGGCTGATGTGGAGGACTATCTACTGACCGGCGGCACCGTCCATGTCGCGCTGCGGAGCACCTCCTCCAGGATCAGCCACGTACGATGTGGCATCAGGCAGTTTGTGAGCATCCCTGATCACGGGGCCCTCTATATAACCATCATATGTGACCGAGACGACACGGACGAGCTCATGTGCTTTAACATGTATGTGCCGAGTGACCGCTCCATCATAGTCACCGAAAGCGGCCTGATCAAGTTCACAAAACACGGAACACTCTGGATGGATGAAAGCGGTAAACAATGGTGAGTGGGGAAGCAAAAAGTGCAAATATGTTTGTGGGGGGTGGGATTTTTTTTTTGTTTTGAGTGCCTCACCTAGTTAACCCTTCCATAAGCCCCCACATAAGTAAGACCAAGCCCAGCAGTTTCCCTACTTTCTGTTGCTTTGGCCACATCCGCCCATGGCACGTCCTATCTGGGAACTACAACAACCGGCTTGGGCCCGGTTCACTTCTATGTTCGGGTTTCCAAGCAGACTCCCCAAACACAAACTTATAAAGTGGTTTCATAAGAAACCCACAGACCCTGTAGACTATAATGGGGTCCATGTGGTTTCTGCATGAAACCACTGCAGAGAAGTGCTGCTCTTCAGTAGAATCGCTTTTTGGTTGTGACGTTCGGGGTCTGCTGATTGGAAAGAAGGGACCCAGTGATGTCACAGATGATGTCACTTATCTGGCCTCTGCGGTCAAGTGTAGTGGGGACTTGTGCTGGGGGAAAAAATGGAGCTGTAGGGCTGGTGGCAGTGGAGCACCTGGGACTGAGGGGTTTGGGGTTTTATATTTTTCTTCTAACTCCCAAAAATTTTTACAAAAATTCATGTCAGACAATCCCCCAATAAATAATTATACAACTCTTGGTATCCCAATAATTCTACCAACCTGCAAATACACATTGTCATAGACGGCATTCATTCTAAGTCCTTAGGCGTCATGGAAGGGTTCGGGGAACAAGGTGCCATCATCAACAACCGGAATATGTTCCAAAAAAGGGACCAGACGACCCTACTCTCCTGTAAGGAGCCACTTTGGGTCTTGGCAGACGTCTAATCTTATGGCCTCTAGATCTGCTGTTGCCGTCTCTGACTACTTATACTTTGTCTTAGGTGATGGATCTGGAGTCGCAGCGAGAAGCTTTGTCGGGCCCGGAACTCGAGATCTCGTCGCATTGAATGAGCTTTATACTGAGAAACCGACCTGTAAACCGGAGCGGCCAATATGTCTACCCGTACTCTGATGGCCGTACACCCTGCATGGCTATAGCCTACTGACCGTGTCCTGTAATATACTGCTATAGTGTCACATAAGGCTGCGAGTGCGCCCCCTATAGTCCTGTCACTACATAACATTGTAGTCTTAATAGTCAGACCTGAAGTCTCCTCCGTTATCTGACAGTTGTGATCGTATTGCAAATTTTTGTACACAATAAATTCTGATGGAAACAGAAGACGCCTGACTGTCATTGAGATTCCCTACATGATAATCCTGTGTGTATAGACACAGGCCAATGTGGTGAGACAAGGGTCGCTCTATCAGCAGAAGTGTTACCCGGGGTCTCTTCTCACGTCTCCTGGGCTTCCACATGGTCCTCTTTGGTCGTCCTCAGGACTCCAGGGAGATCTGAGGCCTGTGTTTGGCTTGTAGTGTAATATGGGGCGATATTATGAGGCGGGTGCAACCCATGTGACTGCTGAGACCCAAAATATCAGCCAGGGGGACATTGAGAAGGCCCAGCAGAGGGAGGGTCAGGGTCACCTACCCTAGGCCTTAGACTTCTTATATTCTGGGATGGGAAGAGTGCCAAAAAAATGCAGCGTGGACTGTGTATGTGGGGGTACAGGGTGCAGGGTGTGCCCACCAAGAAATGGATGGGAACAAGTGGAGTCAATTTAGAAGTGGGTGGAGCTAAATTCCTTGTGGGCCGCCCACACTTTGTCCCCCTTTCTGTCCTTTAAAAGTTGGGAGGTGTGCATCTCTGACCCCTTCATTATGTTCCCCCTCAATGTTTCACACACAGAACCCAAAACACTGCTCCTTCCCTCTCCTCGCTCCCCCGCCGCTCTCTCCGCAGTCTCAGAGTTGTAGGTGTGATGTTAGTGACTTACACATACTGGAGCTCCTGCTTTACTCTCCTATGTATTCAACTCATCTGCGTCTGGAGGAAACAGGGCTGTAGGACACCGAATCCGGGAATGTCCCGCAGGATCTGGGACAGTTGGAAGGTATGGAGGGGGGGGAATATAATTACGGGTAAGTGTAGGGGGGGGGGGCATGAAAAATGAATGAGAATGGGTGGAGTCAAGATAAAAGTGGGTGGAGCAAAATTTTCTGCAGTGCACTGCATGTTTTGTCCCTCTTTCTATGCTTCGAAAGTTGGGAGGTATGCTATGTCTGCCTCCTATATCTGTATCTGCCTGCTGTATATCTATATGTATCTACCTCCTATATATGTATCTGCCTTCTCTATATTTCATTTATTCAGCCTCTCTCCTTTTCCTGCGGAGTCGTACATAGACTGACATGATGTTATATGGGGGTCTGAGCAGATCCTTTATACCAGGATTTCTCCTCAATCTCTGTTCACAGAGCGGCAGGAAATCACAGAGCCTCTCACAATGGCGTATTATTCCTGGTTCAGCCCAGGCTCATCTATCAGGCTAGACGCTGCAACAAGGCCTCCAGTCTGTGCCAGTCACTACAGCGATGCCTCCGGTCTGTGTCGGTCACTACAGCGAGGCCTCCGCTCTGTGCCGGTCACTACAGCGAGGCCTCCGCTCTGTGCCGGTCACTACAGCGAGGCCTCCGCTCTGTGCCGGTCACTACAGCGAGGCCTCCGCTCTGTGCCGGTCACTACAGCGAGGCCTCCGCTCTGTGCCGGTCACTACAGCGAGGCCTCCGCTCTGTGCCGGTCACTACAGCGAGGCCTCCGCTCTGTGCCGGTCACTACAGCGAGGCCTCCGCTCTGTGCCGGTCACTACAGCGAGGCCTCCGCTCTGTGCCGGTCACTACAGCGAGGCCTCCGCTCTGTGCCGGTCACTACAGCGAGGCCTCCGCTCTGTGCCGGTCACTACAGCGAGGCCTCCGCTCTGTGCCGGTCACTACAGCGAGGCCTCCGCTCTGTGCCGGTCACTACAGCGAGGCCTCCGCTCTGTGCCGGTCACTACAGCGAGGCCTCCGCTCTGTGCCGGTCACTACAGCGAGGCCTCCGCTCTGTGCCGGTCACTACAGCGAGGCCTCCGCTCTGTGCCGGTCACTACAGCGAGGCCTCCGCTCTGTGCCGGTCACTACAGCGAGGCCTCCGCTCTGTGCCGGTCACTACAGCGAGGCCTCCGCTCTGTGCCGGTCACTACAGCGAGGCCTCCGCTCTGTGCCGGTCACTACAGCGAGGCCTCCGCTCTGTGCCGGTCACTACAGCGAGGCCTCCGCTCTGTGCCGGTCACTACAGCGAGGCCTCCGCTCTGTGCCGGTCACTACAGCGAGGCCTCCGCTCTGTGCCGGTCACTACAGCGAGGCCTCCGCTCTGTGCCGGTCACTACAGCGAGGCCTCCGCTCTGTGCCGGTCACTACAGCGAGGCCTCCGCTCTGTGCCGGTCACTACAGCGAGGCCTCCGCTCTGTGCCGGTCACTACAGCGAGGCCTCCGCTCTGTGCCGGTCACTACAGCGAGGCCTCCGCTCTGTGCCGGTCACTACAGCGAGGCCTCCGCTCTGTGCCGGTCACTACAGCGAGGCCTCCGCTCTGTGCCGGTCACTACAGCGAGGCCTCCGCTCTGTGCCGGTCACTACAGCGAGGCCTCCGCTCTGTGCCGGTCACTACAGCGAGGCCTCCGCTCTGTGCCGGTCACTACAGCGAGGCCTCCGCTCTGTGCCGGTCACTACAGCGAGGCCTCCGCTCTGTGCCGGTCACTACAGCGAGGCCTCCGCTCTGTGCCGGTCACTACAGCGAGGCCTCCGCTCTGTGCCGGTCACTACAGCGAGGCCTCCGCTCTGTGCCGGTCACTACAGCGAGGCCTCCGCTCTGTGCCGGTCACTACAGCGAGGCCTCCGCTCTGTGCCGGTCACTACAGCGAGGCCTCCGCTCTGTGCCGGTCACTACAGCGAGGCCTCCGCTCTGTGCCGGTCACTACAGCGAGGCCTCCGCTCTGTGCCGGTCACTACAGCGAGGCCTCGGCTCTGTGCCGGTCACTACAGCGAGGCCTCGGCTCTGTGCCGGTCACTACAGCGAGGCCTCGGCTCTGTGCCGGTCACTACAGCGAGGCCTCGGCTCTGTGCCGGTCACTACAGCGAGGCCTCGGCTCTGTGCCGGTCACTACAGCGAGGCCTCGGCTCTGTGCCGGTCACTACAGCGAGGCCTCGGCTCTGTGCCGGTCACTACAGCGAGGCCTCGGCTCTGTGCCGGTCACTACAGCGAGGCCTCGGCTCTGTGCCGGTCACTACAGCGAGGCCTCGGCTCTGTGCCGGTCACTACAGCGAGGCCTCGGCTCTGTGCCGGTCACTACAGCGAGGCCTCGGCTCTGTGCCGGTCACTACAGCGAGGCCTCGGCTCTGTGCCGGTCACTACAGCGAGGCCTCGGCTCTGTGCCGGTCACTACAGCGAGGCCTCGGCTCTGTGCCGGTCACTACAGCGAGGCCTCGGCTCTGTGCCGGTCACTACAGCGAGGCCTCGGCTCTGTGCCGGTCACTACAGCGAGGCCTCGGCTCTGTGCCGGTCACTACAGCGAGGCCTCGGCTCTGTGCCGGTCACTACAGCGAGGCCTCGGCTCTGTGCCGGTCACTACAGCGAGGCCTCGGCTCTGTGCCGGTCACTACAGCGAGGCCTCGGCTCTGTGCCGGTCACTACAGCGAGGCCTCGGCTCTGTGCCGGTCACTACAGCGAGGCCTCGGCTCTGTGCCGGTCACTACAGCGAGGCCTCGGCTCTGTGCCGGTCACTACAGCGAGGCCTCGGCTCTGTGCCGGTCACTACAGCGAGGCCTCGGCTCTGTGCCGGTCACTACAGCGAGGCCTCGGCTCTGTGCCGGTCACTACAGCGAGGCCTCGGCTCTGTGCCGGTCACTACAGCGAGGCCTCGGCTCTGTGCCGGTCACTACAGCGAGGCCTCGGCTCTGTGCCGGTCACTACAGCGAGGCCTCGGCTCTGTGCCGGTCACTACAGCGGCGCCTCGGCTCTGTGCCGGTCACTACAGCGGCGCCTCGGCTCTGTGCCGGTCACTACAGCGGCGCCTCGGCTCTGTGCCGGTCACTACAGCGGCGCCTCGGCTCTGTGCCGGTCACTACAGCGGCGCCTCGGCTCTGTGCCGGTCACTACAGCGGCGCCTCGGCTCTGTGCCGGTCACTACAGCGGCGCCTCGGCTCTGTGCCGGTCACTACAGCGGCTGCCTATTCATTATAGAATAAAATATAAAGTTCTCCCCCTCCCCCACAAGGCTCTCCATAATGCCGCACCTCCCTACATTTCCTCCCTCATCTCTGTATACCGCCCAACCCGTGCTCTCCGCTCACTCAATGACCTAACACTTCCATCCTCTATTATCAGAACCTCCCCCGCTCGTATACAAGACTTCTCCCGAGCTGCACCACTTCTCTGGAATGCTCTACCCCGGACAATCAGATTAACTCCCAATTTCTACAGTTTCAAACACAAACTAAAGACGCATCTTATCAGACAGGCCTATCACAATGTCTAACGTAAACCCTTTACCGTCATCTGTCCCCGCCCCCACATTACCCCACATGATATGAGGCCATCTCAGGATAACTTTATCTGTCCAAGCTCCATCCACATGTTACAGGACACAACTGGTGATGGCTCATAAAGTCTTATGTTTGTGTAATGACAGTCACCTCTATTACAGAAGTGTCTGAACACTGTATAAGCAATGCCGCCCCTGCTACCTCCTGTGTCACCCCCTCTACCTCATAGATTGTACGCTCTTGTGTCCCCCCCTCTACCTCATAGATTGTAAGCTCTTGTAAGCAGGGCCCTCAGTCTCATTGTGTGAAATGACATTCTTTGTTATGTATCTGTCTGGATTTGAACCCTACAAATTGTACAGTGCTGCGGAATATGGCGCTATAGAAATAAAATTTATTATATTATATAAGAATTGAAAGTACAAATTACCCTGAAGAATCCAATATGAGGGATCTTAGGAGCGGGTGAAAGTGCTGAGCCAGGAACAGATATGACAATGGGTAAGCAGATGGCAGTAATATACAGTACCGGGGGTCGTGGTCGTACTATGGGGTCTGCACTGGAGTTGAATATCTATATACTGTAGTCTAATGTTCTCCTGTATATAGAGGCTCTATGACACAATGCTGCCCCCTACTGCCCGATCAGGATTTTTGCATTCAAGAAAATAAAGATCCTGCAGAATATATTTGGATTTTCCCCTGGGGACCCTGAGCTGCAGCACACTAGGATCCCTCCACCACCACCACCACCCCCCCCCCTCCTTCTATAGCCCTAACTGAGCACTTCTATAGTACCCTCACCCTAATCCTATATCACCTCTGGTTCTGTACAGTGAAGCGCAGCATCTGAAACTGAACAGCCCTGGCCTCTTCTCTGCTCGATCTCTTCCCCCTCTCACACACCCTGAGATATCTCTCTATACATTACCCTCTGAGATATATTATGGTTTATAGCATCCCATTGAGACTAGTAATGTGGTGGTATCAGAGCTGTGTGTAGGGAGAACATGGATGTAGCAGAGCTGTGTGTAGGGAGAACATGGATGTAGCAGAGCTGTGTGTAAGGAGAACATGGATGTAGCAGAGCTTTGTGTAGGGAGAACATGGATGTAGCAGAGCTGTGTGTAGGGAAAACATGGATGTAGCAGAGCTGTGTGTGTGAGAACATGGATGTAGCAGAGCTGTGTGTAGGGAGAACATGGATGTAGCAGAGCTGTGTGTAAGGAGAACATGGATGTAGCAGAGCTGTGTGTAGGGAGAACATGGATGTAGCAGAGCTGTGTGTAGGGAGAACATGGATGTAGCAGAGCTGTGTGTGTGAGAACATGGATGTAGCAGAGCTTTGTGTAGAGAGAACATGGATGTAGCAGAGCTGTGTGTAGGGAGAACATGGATGTAGCAGAGCTGTGTGTGTGAGAACATGGATGTAGCAGTGCTGTGTGTAGGGAGAACATGGATGTAGCAGAGCTGTGTGTAGGGAGAACATGGATGTAGCAGAGGTGTGTGTAGGGAGAACATGGATGTAGCAGAGCTGTGTGTAGGGAGAACATGGATGTAACAGAGCTGTGTGTAGGGAGAACATGGATGTAGCAGAGCTGTGTGTGTGAGAACATGGATGTAGCAGAGCTGTGTGTAGGGAGAACATGGATGTAGCAGAGCTGTGTGTAGGGAGAACATGGATGTAGCAGAGCTGTGTGTAAGGAGAACATGGATGTAGCAGAGCTTTGTGTAGGGAGAACATGGATGTAGCAGAGCTGTGTGTAGGGAAAACATGGATGTAGCAGAGCTGTGTGTGTGAGAACATGGATGTAGCAGAGCTGTGTGTAGGGAGAACATGGATGTAGCAGAGCTGTGTGTAAGGAGAACATGGATGTAGCAGAGCTGTGTGTAGGGAGAACATGGATGTAGCAGAGCTGTGTGTGTGAGAACATGGATGTAGCAGAGCTTTGTGTAGAGAGAACATGGATGTAGCAGAGCTGTGTGTAGGGAGAACATGGATGTAGCAGAGCTGTGTGTGTGAGAACATGGATGTAGCAGTGCTGTGTGTAGGGAGAACATGGATGTAGCAGAGCTGTGTGTAGGGAGAACATGGATGTAGCAGAGGTGTGTGTAGGGAGAACATGGATGTAGCAGAGCTGTGTGTAGGGAGAACATGGATGTAACAGAGCTGTGTGTAGGGAGAACATGGATGTAGCAGAGCTGTGTGTAGGGAGAACATGGATGTAGCAGAGCTTTGTGTAGAGAGAACATGGATGTAACAGAGCTGTGTGTAGGGAGAACATGGATGTAGCAGAGCTGTGTGTAAGGAGAACATGGATGTAGCAGAGCTGTGTGTAGGGAGAACATGGATGTAGCAGAGGTGTGGGTAGGGAGAACATAGATGTAGCAGAGCTGTGTGTAAGGAGAACATGGATGTAGCAGAGCTGTGTGTGGGGAGAACATGTATGTAGCAGAGCTGTGTGTGGGGAGAACATGGATGTAGCAGAGTTGTGTGTAGGGAGAACATGAATGTAGCAGTGCTGTGTGTAAGGAGAACATGGATGTATCAGAGCTATGTGTGGGGAGAACATGGATGTAGCAGAGCTGTGTGTGGGGAGAACATGGATGTAGCAGAGCTGTGTGTAAGGAGAACATGGATGTAGCAGAGCTGTGTGTGGGGAGAACATGGATGTAGCAGAGCTGTGTGTGGGGAGAACATGGATGTAGCAGTGCTGTGTGTAGGGAGAACATGGATGTAGCAGAGCTGTGTGTGGGGAGAACATGGATGTAGCAGAGCTGTGTGTGGGGAGAACATGGATGTAGCAGAGCTGTGTGTGGGGAGAACATGGATGTAGCAGTGCTGTGTGTAGGGAGAACATGGATGTAGCAGAGCTGTGTGTGGGGAGAACATGGATGTAGCAGAGCTGTGTGTGGGGAGAACATGGATGTAGCAGAGCTGTGTGTAGGGAGAACATGGATGTAGCAGTGCTGTGTGTAGGGAGAACATGGATGTAGCAGAGCTTTGTGTAAGGAGAACATGGATGTAACAGAGCTGTGTGTAGGGAGAACATGGATGTAGCAGTGCTGTGTGTAGGGAGAACATGGATGTAACAGTGCTGTGTGTAGGGAGAACATGGATGTAGCAGAGCTGTGTATATAATGGCTGATGTGAAATAGGAAGCAGAACAGTATACAGTGCAATGGGACTAAGTACAGTAGTGAAGGGTCCTAAATTACCATCTTGTCTGAATGGGGTCCTGTTTTCAGAAAGTTTAGGGACCACAGCTATTAACCATACCTTCCCTTATACCGGGCAACGTCTTATTGGCTTAGGATGCAGCAGACTGGCATTGAGTGATGTAATTTACTGCAGATTTAGGAGAACCTTCTGAGAATTGATTGTCAAATAATCACGAGGTTCATCTGCCAGTGTAGACCGAGCTTGTCTTCAGACCCCAGAATATAAGAAGTGGTGTCCTGGGGGGGGGGGGAGAAAAATAAACCCTGGTCCTCGCCTTCCCTTACCTCTATTGGACTAGTTGGTGGTGTCCGGTACACGTTCCCTGGTGATATCTCTTCTGTAATGTTACAGGTCATGGCGTCAGCATTGAGGCCTGTGATTGGACCACAGTAATCACATGGGGCGGACCAACCTCAGGACACTAAAGTGACGGAAGGTGAGTATCAGTGTTTTATGTTCCTGGGCTGAAGACCCCAAAATATATTAACATTTCATGGCTGGCAAACTTCATTTAGGTTTGGCCTAACCTGAACTTCTTGGACAATTCCCAGTTCACTCATCCCTCTTCACACCGACTTATCTCAGACCATTCCCCATTGTCGGCCCACTTAGAGCGGATCCATTTAGGGAATAACAAGGGATTATGAAGATAATCTTGTTTCCCATAGTCCTAACAGCGGCACAAGATTCGACACATTGTGCCGCTGGTACGGACGACAGGGAACTAGAAAGTGCATGTTCCCTGTCGTCCTACCAGCGGCACAGTATGGGGTATTTCTGCTCCATATTGGGCCGCTGTTAGGACTAAGGGAAACAAGATTATCTTCATAATCCTTTGTTATTATCCTGATATCACAAATATGGAAATGATGAGAAAAACTGATGACAATGACGACCATGTGATGTGGCCTCAAAGAGTAATGGAATAAAAGACATGGACAATCCTCTGCCGAATCTTCTTCGTCCTCACTCCGTAAATAATCGGGTTCATCATCGGTGGAACCAGAAGGTAAATATTGGCAATACTGATGTGGATCTGTGGCCGAATGTTGTGGCCAATTCGGTGGGTGACAAACGTGAATGTGGCCGTGATAAAGAAAACCAAGATGACTAAAATATGTGAGGTGCAAGTGCTGAGGGCCTTCAGACCTGCCTGCTTGGTGGGAAGGTGGAGGGCAGTATGGAGGATTAAGGTGTAGGAGGTGATAATACAGAGTAAATCAAAGACGCCCATCATAGAGGCCACGGTTGCACTATAGGACTTGGTCATGGTCGAGTCTCCACACGTCAGCTTCATGACAGCCATGAACTCACAATACGTGTGGGGGATGATATTGGTCTGGCAGAAAATCAAGCTTTTTACTACGATTGGATGAGGTAAGAAAAATACCAGACCCCGAAACACCACAGACACCCCAACTATTACAATGGTTTTATTACTCAAAATAGCCGAGTGCCTCAAGGGGTTACAAATGGCCACAAAGCGGTCAAATGCCATAGCCACGAAAAACCCGGACTCCATGGCAGTAAAGGAGTGGATGAAGAACATTTGGGTCAAACAAGCCTCAAAAGCGATCTCCCGTAGATTGAACCAGAAGATGCCCAACATTTTAGGGAGGGTGGAAGATGACAGAATGACATCAGTCATGGACAACATGGACAGAAAGAAGAACATGGGCTCGTGAAGACTCTTCTCAGACCTGATGATCAGTAGGATGATGATATTCCCGAAGAAGGCGAGTATGTACATACAACAGAAGGGGATGGAAATCCAACGCTGGACGTCTTCTAGACCTGGGATCCCAAGTAAGATGAAGTAGAGGGGATGGGAGTCATTCATTGGAAGCATGGTGGACACGTGCAGGCATAGTCCTTGAAAACAGAGCATTGAGAAGTGATCACTGTGATAATCAGTACAATTTATCTGCATTCCCACACCAGGACCATGAGCTTCTGAGAAATACAATATGAAATATACAAGGCCAACTGAGATATGGAGATTGGCCACACAAAGGACCATGACTGAGAATAAAGCTCCATCTAGACCAAAGCAAGCCATCCAAGAAGTCCTCTCACAGTCCACCATTAAGCATCATAAACAGAACATTCAGTCTGGTGAGGACATCGAGACAAATACTGAACATAAGACTTGGGCCTAAGAGCATCATGATTGACATCGGATAACACTAAACACATCCTGGACAGCTAGAGAGGATCAAAAACTCAAACTTGGAGATCATGAGGTCACCTTCACTTTATAGGCAGAAGCCATAGGGGTCCAGAGCTTGCACCTATTCCTTGGTCCTGGAGGGGCTCAAGGACACCAGTAGATTATATTACACCTGGTATTTGGGTCCTGTCACAGATTTCACATTGATGCTTAGGGGTTTACATGGTGCTTCTGGCTACGGAGCAGTCATTTTGGTAACCAATATGTGATGGAAACATTTATCAAATACTATAGCTCATCACACTGACCATGACCTAATAACTGCAATCTTTTCAGCCTGACGTCCACCATGGAGGTGACCTGACATGTACTATGGTGGTCAGAGAAGTCCCCTTAGCAATGAAATTCACAGATAAACTTCTGTACCTTCACCTCTCCCCAGAATTATCACCCATCACCTGCTCTGAGAACTGAGCTTTGGAGAACTCACCGATGGTCCACCTCCTGCTGTAGATGGTGACCGGTCTGTGAGAGTCAGACACCCGCTCCTTGGCTTCCATCTCACTTATAGCCTCACGTATGTTCATATCATGGTGCAGAACGTCATCAGGGAGTCTCCCAAAGTGTCACTAACAACCCCAAATGGCCCCAAGTTGCTGTGACCCCTGTGTGAAGCCTCTGCTGTAGATCGTCAGGCCGGGAGCAATTAAGAGAAGGACATAAGTTATAATCGGTCAGAGTACCCTGAGGACCCCGGAGGTAAAGGCTAAGAAGTAAATACAGACGTGTGTGACCTGAGGATCATCCCTGGCCACCTCTAACTATGGATCCTCCACTTTCATGTGTAGAAGATGAGATGAACCATTTCTTCCACCTTCATCTATTCACCATTCAACATGTCGTGGTTAGAGATGGGGGAATCGGTTTGCACCAAGTATTTCAAATAATTTTATTATATACAAAACCAAACCAATTAAAATTTGTCTCCTAAAGCTTTATACTCTGGATTCTCTTCAGACCCCAAATTATAAAAGATGGGGGCACAGGGGTGGTGAAGAAACCAAACACTCCTACCTCCGTCTGTTACCTCTCTTGGGCCACGTCGCGGCGTCTGACACTTTGACCAATTATTATCTCTTTGTTCCCCGGACTTTTGGATATTTTAATGCAGATCAATAATTAGATATTTGTAGTATTTTCCCATTGTTTGGATAAGTATTGGCGGTTTAGACTCCCTTGGCAGTTCTACTCTTTATTTCGGCAGGTTCTATCACTTGTCCTCGTGTCTCTTACGTGTATCGCTGACTTCTTATAGATTTTCTGCATGTTATTGCACATTAGACCTCTCTCGTTGTCATAACTCTTACCGATACAAACCATTGGTCATAGACTGGACTGACTGTAGCACTTAGCAGGACGGAACCAGCCCGAGTATAGTGATCGCCTGAGAGGGGCGCTATGACATGACTATACCGGCCAGTCAGTTACATTGCACCCCTCGGATGATAGTTACTGAGATTCACCATTTAAGGCTCCTAGGCATTTTTATTGGGGTTTTGCAGCCCCCCATGGTTATTAAAGTATAACTTATCATCTTATCGGTGGGGTCCAACAGGTGGGCGTAGCACCGACAAGCTATTGTGGCCTCTTCTAGGTGTCAGACACTGGAGGGGGTTGTAAGCGGATCTGCCCCCTAGTCAGGTGTAGAGGAGAGATGGGCCAATTGGATTGCAACAAATCCAACTATTCCTATTAACAAAACCGAGGAATTGGGGATTTGTCTCATGCGAATATAAAATGGCCTCTGCCAGTAACTTATTATACCCTGAGGTCTGAAGAGATAATTGGTGGGGCCCAGGGGTGGTCAAAAAATACAAAAAACATTTATACTAATCTTCCGTTACCTCTTCTGAGTCTCCTTGTGGTTTCCGGTGCTGGTGTCTTCCTCCTCGTGGTATCTGGCACTTACAGTCCTATGAAAAAGTTTGGGCACCCCTATTAATCTTAATCATTTTTAGTTCTAAATATTTTGGTGTTTGCAACAGCCATTTCAGTTTGATATATCTAATAACTGATGGACACAGTAATATTTCAGGATTGAAATGAGGTTTATTGTACTAACAGAAAATGCACAATATGCATTAAACCAAAATTTGACCGGTGCAAAAGTATGGGCACCCTTATCATTTTATTGATTTGAATTCCCCTAACTACTTTTTACTGACTTACTGAAGCACAAAGTTGGTTTTGTAACCTCAGTGAGCTTTGAACTTCATAGCCAGGTGTATCCAATCATAAGAAAAGGTATTTAAGGTGGCCAATTGCAAGTTGTTCTCCTATTTGAATCTCCTCTGAAGAGTGGCATCATGGGCTACTCAAAACAACTCTCAAATGATCTGAAAACAAAGATTGTTCAACATAGTTGTTCAGGGGAAGGATACAAAACGTCTCAGAGATTTAACCTGTCAGTTTCCACTGTGAGGAACATAGTAAGGAAATGGAAGAGCACAGGGACAGTTCTTGTTAAGCCCAGAAGTGGCAGGCCAAGAAAAATATCAGAAAGGCAGAGAAGAAGAATGGTGAGAACAGTCAAGGACAATCCACAGACACCTCCAAAGAGCTGCAGCATCATCTTGCTGCAGATGGTGTCACTGTGCATCGGTCAACTATACAGCGCACTTTACACAAGGAGAAGCTGTATGGGAGAGTGATGAGAAAGAAGCCGTTTCTGCACGTACGCCACAAATAGAGTTGCCTGAGGTATGAAAAAGCACATTTGGACAAGGCAGCTTCATTTTGGAAACAAAAATTGAGTTGTTTGGTTATAAAAAAAAAGGCGTTATGCATGGCGTCCAAAAAGAAACAGCATTCCAAGAAAAACACATGCTACCCACTGTAAAATTTGGTGGAGGTTCCATCATGCTTTGGGGCTGTGTGGCCAATGCCGGCACCGGGAATCTTGGTAAAGTTGAGGGTCGCATGGATTCCACTCAGTATCAGCAGATTCTTGAGAATAATGTTCAAGAATCAGTGACGAAGTTGAAGTTACGCCGGGGATGGATATTTCAGCAAGACAATGATCCAAAACACCGCTCCAAATCCTCAGGCATTCATGCAGAGGAACAATTACAATGTTCTGGAATGGCCATCCCAGTCCCCAGACCTGAATATCATTGAACATCTGTGGGATGATTGGAAGCGGGCTGTCCATGCTCGGCGACCATCTAACTGAACTGAACTTGAATTGTTTGTCCAAAATACCTTTATCCAGGATCCAGGAACTGATTAAAAGCTACAGGAAGCGACTAGAGGCTGTTATCTTTGCAAAAGGAGGATCTACTAAATATTAATGTCACTTTTCTGTTGAGGTGCCCATACTTTTGCACCGGTCAAATTTTGGTTTAATGCATATTGCACATTTTCTGTTAGTACAATAAACCTCATTTCAATCCTGAAATATTACTGTGTCCATCAGTTATTAGATATATCAAACTGAAATGGCTGTTATAAACACCAAAATATTTAGAACTAAAAATGATTAAGATTAATAGGGGTGCCCAAACTTTTTCATAGGACTGTATCTGTGATGTCAGGTGCCGGGGTCTCCACCCCGCAGGGGTGACCTGGACACGTCAACCATTATGAGATCTTAGAAGAGCGCCTAACACCATGAGGAGGAAGACACAGAGCACTGAAAACTATGAGGAGGTCCAGAAGATGTAACAGAAGGAAAAAATTTTTATGTCACCTCTCCTGATCCTCCACCTATTATACTCTGGGGTCTGAAGACTATCATGTTTGAAGAGACCCCAGGGTATAATAATTTCCCCTTCGGTTCTATCCAAACAAGTTCAGCCTGGGCCAAACCGGGGGGGTTCCCTTTGTCTGAACACAGGACAAGCCGAATCTTCTGATGTTCACCCATCTTTACTGTAGAGTGGTGGCTCCATACACTGTAGAGTGGTAGCTCTGTCCATTATAGAGTGGTGGCTCTGTCCACTGTAGAGTGGTAGCTTAATCCAATGCAGAGTGGTGGCTCCGTCCACTGTAGAGCGGTGGCTCCGTCCACTGTAGAGCGGTGGCTCTGTCCACTGTAGAGCAGTGGCTCCGTCCACTGTATAGTGGTAGCTCTGTCCACTGTAGAGTAATAGCTCCATCCACTGTAGAGTGGTAGCTCTGTCCACTGTACAGTGGTGGCTCTGTCCACTGTAGAGCAGTGGCTTCGTCCACTGTAGAGTGGTAGCTCCGTCCACTGTAGAGTAGTAGCTCCATCCACTGTAGAGTGGTAGCTCCGTCCACTGTAGAGTGGTAGCTCCATCCACTGTAGAGTGGTAGCTCCGTCCACTGTAGAGTGGTAGCTCTGTCCACTGTAGAGCAGTGGCTCCATCCACTGTAGAGTGGTGGTTCCAGTGCTTTCTACACTCCCATGCACCCCCATAAGGGGGGTTATTATTTACTTAAGTTCATGGTTCATGTTAGAGAATATTGATGTATGATCAGATTTTTTTGTCTATCATTGAAGTTTATTGATCTCATGAATGAATGTTTCTCCTGTCTTCATTGCTACACATGAGGCTCCCGGTGTTCAGGTGGTGGCCGCCACCTCTACAACGATCATCTAAGTCAGTAGAACAAAGCTGGAGGACCCTGTCCCAACAAGTGTTGTGGAGTTGGTAGGCCAAACCACCGACTCCAACTCCTCTATTTTTCCATAGCCCAACAACAACTCCTGCTCTGATTCCGATGTCTTCATTAATGGCAGACAGCCATGGTCAGATAGAAGTATCAAACCTCCTCCAACTCATGAAACAAGCCAGCGACTCCCATGACCGTAAATATGTAACTGACTGGAATTCTGACAAGCACCCAGCCTAAAACAAGAAATTGCGAGAAGTTTTTCTTTTACACAACCTCTAAACAAAATGTCCTGTTATATTAAATGGAGCAAAAAATCCAAGGTCTGACATGGAGCACAAGATACAGGAATCTGCTCCAGCAAGGCCCCTCACCTCATACTGTAGTGCCCATGTAACACCCGGCACAGAACCTTGGCACAGGCAGAGATGCGGACACAACCTTGATGTAGGCAGAGATGCGGACACAAGCTTGGTGCAGGCAGAGGTGCGGACATAACCTTGGTGCAGGCAGAGGTGCGGACACTACCTTGGTGCAGGCAGAGGTGCGGACACAACCTTGGTGCAGACAGAGGTGCGGACACAACCTTGGTGCAGGCAGAGGTGCGGGACACATCCTTGGTGCAGGCGGAGGTGCGGACACAACCTTGGTGCAGGCAGAGGTGCGGACACATCCTTGGTGCAGGCAGAGGTGCGGGACACATCCTTGGTGCAGGCGGAGGTGCGGACACAACCTTGGTGCAGGCAGAGGTGCGGACACAACCTTGGTGCAGGCAGAGGTGCGGACACATCCTTGGTGCAGGCAGAGGTGTGGACATAACCTTGGTGCAGGCAGAGGTGTGGACACAACCTTGGAGCAGGCAGAGGTGCAGGACACAACCTTGGTGCAGGCAGAGGTGTGGACATAACCTTGGTGCAGGCAGAGGTGCGGACACATCCTTGGTGCAGGCAGAGGTGCGGGACACAACCTTGGTGCAGGCAGATGTGCGGACACAACCTTGGTGCAGGCAGAGGTACGGACACAACCTGGGTGCAGGCAGAGGTGCGGACACATCCTTGGTGCAGGCAGAGGTGCGGACACTACCTTGGTACAGGCAGAGGTGCAGACACAACCTTGGTGCAGGCAGAGGTGCGGACACATCCTTGGTGCAGGCAGAGGTGCGGACACTACCTTGGTACAGGCAGAGGTGCAGACACAACCTTGGTGCGGTGCAGGCAGAGGTGCGGACACTACCTTGGTGCAGGCAGAGGTGCGGACACAACCTTGGTGCAGGCAGAGGTGCGGACACAACCTTGGTGCAGGCAGAGGTGCGGACACAACCTTGGTGTGGACATGGTCATGGAAATTTATACGCAAATCACACAAAAATAAAAACACAAAACATTCCAGATAAGCAAAAAATATATAAAAAACCTTCTACTATAAAGGCAACTCTACATTCTGGCAGATGTACAGGAAGATAATCCCCGATACAAACAATTATTCACAATTACAGGCCGTACCATGTTGGGCTCAGGCTCCCGCATGGTAAAAGACATGGACAATCCTCTGCTGAATCTTCTTCGTCCTCACTCCATAAATAATCGGGTTCATCATCGGTGGAACCAGAAGGTAAATATTGGCAATACTGATGTGGATCTGTGGAGGAATGTTGTGGCCAAAGCGGTGGGTGACAAACGTGAATGTGGCCGTGGTATAGAAAACCAAGATGACTAAAATATGAGAGGTGCAAGTGCTGAGGGCCTTCAGACCTGCCTGCTTGGTGGGAAGGTGGAGGGCAGTATGGAGGATTAAGGTGTAGGAGGTGATAATACAGAGTAAATCAAAGACGCCCATCATAGAGGCCACGGTCAAACTATAGGACTTGGTCATGGTCGAGTCTCCACACGTCAGCTTCATGACAGCCATGAACTCACAATACGTGTGGAGGATGATATTGGTCTGGCAGAAAATCAAGCTTTTTATAATAAATGGATGAGGTAAGAAAAATACCAGACCCCGAAACACCACAGACACCCCAACTATTACAATGGTTTTATTACTCAAAATAGCCGAGTGCCTCAAGGGGTTACAAATGGCCACAAAGCGGTCAAATGCCATAGCCACGAAAAACCCGGACTCCATGGCAGTAAAGGAGTGGATGAAGAACATTTGGGTCAAACAAGCCTCAAAAGCGATCTCCCGTAGATTGAACCAGAAGATGCCCAACATTTTAGGGAGGGTGGAAGATGACAGAATGACATCAGTCATGGACAACATGGACAGAAAGAAGAACATGGGCTCGTGAAGACTCTTCTCAGACCTGATGATCAGTAGGATGATGATATTCCCGAAGAAGGCGAGTATGTACATACAACAGAAGGGGATGGAAATCCAACGCTGGACGTCTTCTAGACCTGGGATCCCAAGTAAGATGAAGTAGAGGGGGTGGGAGTCATTCATTGGAGGCATAGTCCTTGAAAAACAGAGCATTGAGAATTACCTGATCATGATCAATTTACACAACAGGACCTTATACTCATGAGAAATACCATATCAAGGATGACAGCCAGGCTGAAGACCTCATTACTGAAATCTTACCGTAAAGGAGATAGGCCATATAAATAATCATGACTTAAAGGAACCTGGTTGTGTTGAGGAACAACTTCATATAGAACAAGAACATAGTGTAGAAGTCATCATACTGACCTGGAGGTCGGGCTGGATCCTCCGAGAAGTCTTCTCCGTGCAGCGTCCCCGCGGCATCTTCCGGCTCTTCATTCACTCTGCCAGGCATCGGGCACTACAAGCGGACATGCGCAGTCGGCTCTGACCAGTCCCGATGCCTGGCAGAGTGAATGAGGAGCCAGAAGATGCCGCGGGGACGGTACACGGAGAAGACTTCTAAAGGTAAGAGAAGAACCAGCGTTGATTGGCTGACTGTATAGCATTCGGCCAATCAACGCTGGTTCTGCATCGAACTTTTACATTCGAACAGCGAGTGGTACTCGATCAAGAACGAGTATTTCGAATACCGTAGTATTCTATCCAATACCTACTCGATAAAGTACTACTCGCTCATCTCTAATCATGAACAGAACATGAAATATGCTGAGGGCACCTGCCATTATGGTAAAACCCAATCCTAGGGTATGGGCCATGGTAGAGGACTCAACCGAGACTCAACTCAACAGAGAGGAACCAACCTAACAGAGGACGATATTAACTGGACCTTTTATTTGATCTAACTGGACCTATTAAAGGGCGAACAGATCAGAGACTCAAACATGACCATCATGAGGAGCCCTCAGGTTATCTGCCCCAGACAGGGGCAGAGGTAGAAACTGCACCTGAGCCCTAAATCTTAAAGAGGTCCAAGGACCCCTCTGCCTCGTGGGCGACCAGTATGACCCAGACTTTCCACTGTTTGCTCAGTAGCTTCAAACAATACCCCGACCTCAAAATGGTCAAGGCAAGTGCTGTCCTACAGTATGTGCTGGTGTCTGGACATTATAGAACATTACTCCAATGTCTTAGACTGACCTGGGAGCATCATAAGATGGCGGACATGACATGAAATGATTCTAGTGACTTACCCAAAAACCATCCCTATAAAACAGACCATAGTACCCTCCAAATTTTGGTGTCTTCTTTGCACCATTATTGTGTTAGAGCCTGGGCGCGCTGGTACTCCGGTGGGCCAGTCTGATATTGGGGACTTGTCTGTCTGACATGGAGATATCTAGTTGATAAGTGTTGGATACAGAAAACTGAATGGGAAATTAGGCAACACCCCAAGAAAAATGAAAACATGAAAAAAATGTCAGTCCATAGAGGTGACGTCATCATGGCGACTGAGCCGCAGCTTCTAGACACGGGATAAGGGAGGCAGGTTATGGTTCTAGGGGCTAGTGATCTGGCACATTGGCTGGATGATGCCCATAGACTATGACCCTTAACATGGTGGTCAGAGAAGTTCACTTAGTGATGACTCTGGTAGACAATGGACATAGATGTTTAACGGCCTCAGAATTATCGACCATCGCTGGCTTGGAGAACTTACCAATGATCCTCGCCGATCTTACAGACTCCGCACATATCATAACTTCTGTCTCACTTATAATCTCAGATCACAATGCACAGTCCCATAGGTAAGTCTCACAAATCAGTCCCGGACCCAAGTGGTTGTGGCTACTGTGAACTGGGAGCAATTAGTCCTAGTACCATAAGGTCCCAGGGATGGAGGAGGCTCTACTGAGATGTGTCACCTGAACAGTCTCCCTGGATTCCCTCTATACTGTGTACACTGTGTAGGACATGGAGTTGGATCAGTCATTACACCTATTAGCAAAATATAATGGGGTCTAAACGAATCTTACAAGGCCGTACACAGTGTGGGCTCATAGATCTAAGACATGGCCAGAACCGGGGAGGTGACAGCAAGGATAACACCCATCATCTCACATTATAAGACACCCCCATCGTCTTCACGAATGTTGTCTACATTTTGCAATCCAAACGTTAGAACTCTTTGTAAATATCGCTCAGTATTGTGAACTCTTTGTAGCGACATCCGTCCATTATGTCTCCTTCTAAGATGAGTTTAATGTCTCTGCACATGTTCACACGGGGCAGTGATAGAGATGAGCGAACAGTGAAATATTCGATATTCGTTTCGAATAGCTGCTCAATATTGGACTATTGGAAGGAATATGGAACCCCATTATAGTCTATGGGAGAAAATGCTTCACTACAGGGGATCCCACCATTCACCTCAGGAGAGTCACCAAGTCCACTATGACAGCCCAGGAAATGATGCCGACACCTCTGCAATGTAACTGGGCCAGCAGGGGGCGCATGTCTGGGGGCATCTAACAAGCCCAAGTCACTGGATTACGCCACTATCTCGTCAGGATCACTGTCAGATTGCGATATGCGGGAGATGACTTTTTCCCATAGGAATGCATTAACCAGCGTTGATTGGCCGAATGACATACAGAGTACAGCATTCAGCCAATCAACGCTGGTTCTGCCGGAGGAGGTGGAGTCTAAAATCGGTCCACAGTCCAATCTCAGATGTAGCAGTGTTGAGAACACAGCTTTACTACACCTTGATGTAGCAGAGCTGGCCGTGGGCTGAGCTCTGCTACACTTGAGATGTGGCAGAGCTGAGTGCCGGAGGAGGCGGAGTCTAAGATCGATCCACAGTTCAATCTCAGATGTAGCAGAGCTGAGTGTGCGCTGACTCAAAGATTACCCTGCCAAGTGTAGGCCGCCCTGCAGATGACTCAATGTCTGCCCTGCTGAGTGTAGACCACCCTGTAGCTGACTCAATGACTACCCTGCTGAGTGTAGGCCACCATGCAGATGACTCAATGACAACCCTGCCGACTGTAGGCCACCCTGCAGATGACTCACTGACTACCCTGCTGAGTGTAGGCCGCCCTGCAGATGACTCAATGACTACCCTGCCGAGTGTAGGCCGCCCTCTAGATGACTCAATGACTACCCTGCCGAGTGTAGGCCGCCCTGCAGATGACTCAATGACTACCCTGCTGAGTGTAGGCCGCCCTCTAGATGACTCAATGACTACCCTGCTGAGTGTAGGCCGCCCTGCAGATGACTCAGTGACTACCCTGCTGAGTGTAGGCCGCCCTGTAGATGACTCAATGACTACCCTGCTGAGTGTAGGCCGCACTGTAGATGACTCAATGACTACCCTGCTGAGTGCAGGCCGCCATGCAGATGACTCAATGACTACCCTGCTGAGTGTATGCCACATGCAGATGACTCAAAAACTACCCTGCTGAGTGTAGGCCGCCCTGTGGATGACTCAATGACTACCCTGCTGATTGTAGGCCACCCTGCAGATGACTCAATGACTACCCTGCTGAGTGTAGGCCGCCCTGTGGATGACTCAATGACTACCCTGCTGAGTGTAGGCCACCATGCAGATGACTCAATGACTACCCTGCTGAGTGTAGGCCGCCCTGTGGATGACTCAATGACTACCCTGCTGAGTGTAGGCGGCCATGCGGATGACTCAATGACTACCCTGCTGAGTGTAGGCCACCCTGCAGATGACCCAATGACTACCCTGCTGAGTGTAGGCCGCCCTGCAGATGACTCAATGACTACCCTGCTGAGTGTAGGCCGCCCTGCGGATGACTCAATGACTACCCTGCTGAGTGTAGGCCGCCCTGCGGATGACTCAATGACTACCCTGCTGAGTGTAGGCCGCCCTGCGGATGACTCAATGACTACCCTGCTGAGTGTAGGCCGCCCTGCGGATGACTCAATGACTACCCTGCTGAGTGTAGGCCGCCCTGCGGATGACTCAATGACTACCCTGCTGAGTGTAGGCCGCCCTGTGGATGACTCAATGACTACCCTGCTGAGTGTAGGCCACCATGCAGATGACTCAATGACTACCCTGCTGAGTGAAGGCCACAATGTAGATGACTCAATGACTACCCTGCTGAGTGTAGGCCACCATGCAGATGACTCAATGACTACCCTGCTGAGTGAAGGCCACTATGTAGATGACTCAATGACTACCCTGCTGAGTGTAGGCCACCATGCAGATGACTCAATGACTACCCTGCTGAGTGTAGGCCACCATGCAGATGACTCACTCACTACCCTGCTGAGTGTAGGCCACCCTGAGGATGACTCAATGACTACCCTGCCGAGTGTAGGCCGCCCTGCAGATGACTCAATGACTACCCTGCCGAGTGTAGGCCGCCCTGCAGATGACTCAATGACTACCCTGCCGAGTGTAGGCCGCCCTGCAGATGACTCAATGACTACCCTGCTGAGTGTAGGCCGCCCTGCAGATGACTCAATGACTACCCTGCCGAGTGTAGGCCGCCCTCTAGATGACTCAATGACTACCCTGCTGAGTGTAGGCCGCCCAGTGGATGACTCAATGACTACCCTGCTGAGTGTAGGCCACCATGCAGATGACTCAATGACTACCCTGCTGAGAGAAGGCCACAATGTAGATGACTCAATGACTACCCTGCTGAGTGTAGGCCACCATGCAGATGACTCAATGACTACCCTGCTGAGTGAAGGCCACAATGTAGATGACTCAATGACTACCCTGCTGAGTGTAGGCCGCCCAGTGGATGACTCAATGACTACCCTGCTGAGTGTAGGCCACCATGCAGATGACTCACTCACTACCCTGCTGAGTGTAGGCCACCCTGAGGATGACTCAATGACTACCCTGCCGAGTGTAGGCCGCCCTGCAGATGACTCAATGACTACCCTGCTGAGTGTAGGCCGCCCTGCAGATGACTCAATGACTACCCTGCCGAGTGTAGGCCGCCCTGCAGATGACTCAATGACTACCCTGCTGAGTGTAGGCCGCCCTGTAGATGACTCAATGACTACCCTGCTGAGTGTAGGCCGCACTGTAGATGACTCAATGACTACCCTGCTGAGTGCAGGCCGCCATGCAGATGACTCAATGACTACCCTGCCGAGTGTATGCCACATGCAGATGACTCAAAAACTACCCTGCTGAGTGTAGGCCGCCCTGTGGATGACTCAATGACTACCCTGCTGATTGTAGGCCACCCTGCAGATAACTCAATGACTACCCTGCTGAGTGTAGGCAGCCCTGTGGATGACTCAATGACTACCCTGCTGAGTGTAGGCCACCATGCAGATGACTCAATGACTACCCTGCTGAGTGTAGGCCGCCCTGTGGATGACTCAATGACTACCCTGCTGAGTGTAGGCGGCCATGCGGATGACTCAATGACTACCCTGCTGAGTGTAGGCCACCCTGCAGATGACCCAATGACTACCCTGCTGAGTGTAGGCCGCCCTGCGGATGACTCAATGACTACCCTGCTGAGTGTAGGCCGCCCTGCGGATGACTCAATGACTACCCTGCTGAGTGTAGGCCGCCCTGCGGATGACTCAATGACTACCCTGCTGAGTGTAGGCCGCCCTGCGGATGACTCAATGACTACCCTGCTGAGTGTAGGCCGCCCTGCGGATGACTCAATGACTACCCTGCTGAGTGTAGGCCGCCCTGCGGATGACTCAATGACTACCCTGCTGAGTGTAGGCCGCCCTGTGGATGACTCAATGACTACCCTGCTGAGTGTAGGCCGCCCAGTGGATGACTCAATGACTACCCTGCTGAGTGTAGGCCACCATGCAGATGACTCAATGACTACCCTGCTGAGTGAAGGCCACAATGTAGATGACTCAATGACTACCCTGCTGAGTGTAGGCCACCATGCAGATGACTCAATGACTACCCTGCTGAGTGAAGGCCACTATGTAGATGACTCAATGACTACCCTGCTGAGTGTAGGCCACCATGCAGATGACTCACTCACTACCCTGCTGAGTGTAGGCCACCCTGAGGATGACTCAATGACTATCCTGCCGAGTGTAGGCCGCCCTGCAGATGACTCAATGACTACCCTGCCGAGTGTAGGCCGCCCTGCAGATGACTCAATGACTACCCTGCCGAGTGTAGGCCGCCCTGCGGATGACTCAATGACTACCCTGCTGAGTGTAGGCCGCCCTGCGGATGACTCAATGACTACCCTGCTGAGTGTAGGCTGCCCTGTGGATGACTCAATGACTACCCTGCTGAGTGTAGGCCGCCCAGTGGATGACTCAATGACTACCCTGCTGAGTGTAGGCCACCATGCAGATGACTCAATGACTACCCTGCTGAGTGAAGGCCACAATGTAGATGACTCAATGACTACCCTGCTGAGTGTAGGCCACCATGCAGATGACTCAATGACTACCCTGCTGAGTGAAGGCCACTATGTAGATGACTCAATGACTACCCTGCTGAGTGTAGGCCACCATGCAGATGACTCAATGACTACCCTGCTGAGTGTAGGCCACCCTGAGGATGACTCAATGACTACCCTGCCGAGTGTAGGCCGCCCTGCAGATGACTCAATGACTACCCTGCCGAGTGTAGGCCGCCCTGCAGATGACTCAATGACTACCCTGCCGAGTGTAGGCCGCCCTGCAGATGACTCAATGACTACCCTGCTGAGTGTAGGCCGCCCTGCAGATGACTCAATGACTACCCTGCCGAGTGTAGGCCGCCCTCTAGATGACTCAATGACTACCCTGCCGAGTGTAGGCCGCCCTGCAGATGACTCAATGACTACCCTGCCGAGTGTAGGCGGCCCTGCAGATGACTCAATGACTACCCTGCTGAGTGTAGGCCGCCCAGTGGATGACTCAATGACTACCCTGCTGAGTGTAGGCCACCATGCAGATGACTCAATGACTACCCTGCTGAGAGAAGGCCACAATGTAGATGACTCAATGACTACCCTGCTGAGTGTAGGCCACCATGCAGATGACTCAATGACTACCCTGCTGAGTGAAGGCCACAATGTAGATGACTCAATGACTACCCTGCTGAGTGTAGGCCGCCCAGTGGATGACTCAATGACTACCCTGCTGAGTGTAGGCCACCATGCAGATGACTCACTCACTACCCTGCTGAGTGTAGGCCACCCTGAGGATGACTCAATGACTACCCTGCCGAGTGTAGGCCGCCCTGCAGATGACTCAATGACTACCCTGCTGAGTGTAGGCCGCCCTGCAGATGACTCAATGACTACCCTGCGGAGTGTAGGCCGCCCTGCAGATGACTCAATGACTACCCTGCTGAGTGTAGGCCGCCCTGTAGATGACTCAATGACTACCCTGCTGAGTGTAGGCCGCACTGTAGATGACTCAATGACTACCCTGCTGAGTGCAGGCCGCCATGCAGATGACTCAATGACTACCCTGCCGAGTGTATGCCACATGCAGATGACTCAAAAACTACCCTGCTGAGTGTAGGCCGCCCTGTGGATGACTCAATGACTACCCTGCTGATTGTAGGCCACCCTGCAGATGACTCAATGACTACACTGCTGAGTGTAGGCCGCCCTGTGGATGACTCAATGACTACCCTGCTGAGTGTAGGCCACCATGCAGATGACTTAATGACTACCCTGCTGAGTGTAGGCCGCCCTGTGGATGACTCAATGACTACCCTGCTGAGTGTAGGCGGCCATGCGGATGACTCAATGACTACCCTGCTGAGTGTAGGCCACCCTGCAGATGACCCAATGACTACCCTGCTGAGTGTAGGCCGCCCTGCGGATGACTCAATGACTACCCTGCTGAGTGTAGGCCGCCCTGCGGATGACTCAATGACTACCCTGCTGAGTGTAGGCCGCCCTGCGGATGACTCAATGACTACCCTGCTGAGTGTAGGCCGCCCTGCGGATGACTCAATGACTACCCTGCTGAGTGTAGGCCGCCCTGCGGATGACTCAATGACTACCCTGCTGAGTGTAGGCCGCCCTGCGGATGACTCAATGACTACCCTGCTGATTGTAGGCCGCCCTGTGGATGACTCAATGACTACCCTGCTGAGTGTAGGCCGCCCAGTGGATGACTCAATGACTACCCTGCTGAGTGTAGGCCACCATGCAGATGACTCAATGACTACCCTGCTGAGTGAAGGCCACAATGTAGATGACTCAATGACTACCCTGCTGAGTGTAGGCCACCATGCAGATGACTCAATGACTACCCTGCTGAGTGAAGGCCACTATGTAGATGACTCAATGACTACCCTGCTGAGTGTAGGCCACCATGCAGATGACTCACTCACTACCCTGCTGAGTGTAGGCCACCCTGAGGATGACTCAATGACTACCCTGCCGAGTGTAGGCCGCCCTGCAGATGACTCAATGAATATCCTGCCGAGTGTAGGCCGCCCTGCAGATGACTCAATGACTACCCTGCCGAGTGTAGGCCGCCCTGCAGATGACTCAATGACTACCCTGCCGAGTGTAGGCCGCCCTGCAGATGACTCAATGACTACCCTGCCGAGTGTAGGCCGCCCTGCAGATGACTCAATGACTACCCTGCCGAGTGTAGGCCGCCCTCTAGATGACTCAATGACTACCCTGCCGAGTGTAGGCCGCCCTGCAGATGACTCAATGACTACCCTGCCGAGTGTAGGCCGCCCTGCAGATGACTCAATGAGTACCCTGCTGAGTGTAGGCCGCCCTCTAGATGACTCAATGACTACCCTGCTGAGTGTAGGCCGCCCTGCAGATGACTCAGTGACTACCCTGCTGAGTGTAGGCCGCACTGTAGATGACTCAATGACTACCCTGCTGAGTGTAGGCCGCACTGTAGATGACTCAATGACTACCCTGCTGAGTGTAGGCGGCCATGCGGATGACTCAATGACTACCCTGCTGAGTGTAGGCCGCCCTGCGGATGACTCAATGACTGCCCTGCTGAGTGTAGGCCGCCCTGCGGATGACTCAATGACTGCCCTGCTGAGTGTAGGCCGCCCTGCGGATGACTCAATGACTACCCTGCTGAGTGTAGGCCGCCCTGCGGATGACTCAATGACTACCCTGCTGAGTGTAGGCCGCCCTGCGGATGACTCAATGACTACCCTGCTGAGTGTAGGCCGCCCTGCGGATGACTCAATGACTACCCTGCTGAGTGTAGGCCGCCCTGCGGATGACTCAATGACTACCCTGCTGAGTGTAGGCCGCCCTGCGGATGACTCAATGACTACCCTGCTGAGTGTAGGCCGCCCAGTGGATGACTCAATGACTACCCTGCTGAGTGTAGGCCACCATGCAGATGACTCAATGACTACCCTGCTGAGAGAAGGCCACAATGTAGATGACTCAATGACTACCCTGCTGAGTGTAGGCCACCATGCAGATGACTCAATGACTACCCTGCTGAGTGAAGGCCACAATGTAGATGACTCAATGACTACCCTGCTGAGTGTAGGCCGCCCAGTGGATGACTCAATGACTACCCTGCTGAGTGTAGGCCACCATGCAGATGACTCACTCACTACCCTGCTGAGTGTAGGCCACCCTGAGGATGACTCAATGACTACCCTGCCGAGTGTAGGCCGCCCTGCAGATGACTCAATGACTACCCTGCCGAGTGTAGGCCGCCCTGCAGATGACTCAATGACTACCCTGCCGAGTGTAGGCCGCCCTGTAGGTGACTCAATGACTACCCTGCTGAGTGTAGGCCGCCATGCAGATGACTCAATGACTACCCTGCCGAGTGTAGGCCGCCCTGCAGATGACTCAATGACTACCCTGCTGAGTGTAGGCCGCCATGCAGATGACTCAATGACTACCCTGCTGAGTGTAGGCCGCCATGCAGATATCTTACTGACTACCCTGCCGAGTGTAGGCCGCCCTGCAGACGACTCAATGACTACCCTGCCGAGTGTAGGCTGCCATGCAGATGACTCAATGACTACCCTGCCGAGTGTAGGCCGCCCTGCGGATGACTTAATGACTACCCTGCTGAGTGTAGGCCGCCCTGCGGATGACTCAATGACTACCCTGCTGAGTGTAGGCCGCCCTGCGGATGACTCAATGACTACCCTGCTGAGTGTAGGCCGCCCAGTGGATGACTCAATGACTACCCTGCTGAGTGTAGGCCACCATGCAGATGACTCAATGACTACCCTGCTGAGAGAAGGCCACAATGTAGATGACTCAATGACTACCCTGCTGAGTGTAGGCCACCATGCAGATGACTCAATGACTACCCTGCTGAGTGAAGGCCACAATGTAGATGACTCAATGACTACCCTGCTGAGTGTAGGCCGCCCAGTGGATGACTCAATGACTACCCTGCTGAGTGTAGGCCACCATGCAGATGACTCACTCACTACCCTGCTGAGTGTAGGCCACCCTGAGGATGACTCAATGACTACCCTGCCGAGTGTAGGCCGCCCTGCAGATGACTCAATGACTACCCTGCCGAGTGTAGGCCGCCCTGTAGGTGACTCAATGACTACCCTGCTGAGTGTAGGCCGCCATGCAGATGACTCAATGACTACCCTGCCGAGTGTAGGCCGCCCTGCAGATGACTCAATGACTACCCTGCTGAGTGTAGGCCGCCATGCAGATGACTCAATGACTACCCTGCTGAGTGTAGGCCACATTGTAGATGACTCAATGACTACCCTGCTGAGTGTAGGCCACTATGCAGATGACTCAATGACTACCCTGCTGAGTTTAGGCCGCCCTGCAGATGACTCAATGACTACCCTGCTGAGTGTAGGCTGCCCTGTGGATGACTCAATGACTACCCTGCGGAGTATAGGCTGCCCTGCAGATGACTCAATTTCTACCCTGCCGAGTGGAGGCCACCCTGGAGATGACTCAATGACTACCCTGCCGAGTGTAGGCCGCCATGCAGATGACTTACTGACTACCCTGCCGAGTGTAAGCAGCCATGCAGATGACTCAATGACTACCCTGCTGAGTGTAGGCCGCCATGCAGATATCTTACTGACTACCCTGCCGAGTGTAAGCGGCCATGCAGATGACTCAATGACTACCCTGCTGAGTGTAGGCCGCCATGCAGATATCTTACTGACTACCCTGCCGAGTGTAGGCCGCCCTGCAGACGACTCAATGACTACCCTGCCGAGTGTAGGCTGCCATGCAGATGACTCAATGACTACCCTGCTGAGTGTAGGCCGCCCTGCAGATGACTCACTGACTACCCTGCCGAGTGTAGGCCGCCCTGCGGATGACTCAATGACTACCCTGCCGAGTGTAGGCCGCCCTGCGGATGACTCAATGACTACCCTGCCGAGTGTAGGCCGCCCTGCGGATGACTCAATGACTACCCTGCCGAGTGTAGGCCGCCCTGCGGATGACTCAATGACTACCCTGCCGAGTGTAGGCCGCCCTGCGGATGACTCAATGACTACCCTGCCGAGTGTAGGCCGCCCTGCGGATGACTCACTGACTACCCTGCCGAGTGTAGGCCGCCCTGCGGATGACTCAATGACTACCCTGCCGAGTGTAGGCCGCCCTGCGGATGACTCACTGACTACCCTGCCGAGTGTAGGCCGCCCAGTGGATGACTCAATGACTACCCTGCTGAGTGTAGGCCACCATGCAGATGACTCACTCACTACCCTGCTGAGTGTAGGCCACCCTGAGGATGACTCAATGACTACCCTGCCGAGTGTAGGCCGCCCTGCAGATGACTCAATGACTACCCTGCCGAGTGTAGGCCGCCCTGCAGATGACTCAATGACTACCCTGCCGAGTGTAGGCCGCCCTGTAGGTGACTCAATGACTACCCTGCTGAGTGTAGGCCGCCATGCAGATGACTCAATGACTACCCTGCCGAGTGTAGGCCGCCCTGCAGATGACTCAATGACTACCCTGCTGAGTGTAGGCCGCCATGCAGATGACTCAATGACTACCCTGCTGAGTGTAGGCCACATTGTAGATGACTCAATGACTACCCTGCTGAGTGTAGGCCACTATGCAGATGACTCAATGACTACCCTGCTGAGTGTAGGCCACATTGTAGATGACTCAATGACTACCCTGCTGAGTTTAGGCCGCCCTGCAGATGACTCAATGACTACCCTGCTGAGTGTAGGCTGCCCTGTGGATGACTCAATGACTACCCTGCGGAGTATAGGCTGCCCTGCAGATGACTCAATTTCTACCCTGCCGAGTGGAGGCCACCCTGCAGATGACTCAATGACTACCCTGCCGAGTGTAGGCCGCCATGCAGATGACTTACTGACTACCCTGCCGAGTGTAAGCAGCCATGCAGATGACTCAATGACTACCCTGCTGAGTGTAGGCCGCCATGCAGATATCTTACTGACTACCCTGCCGAGTGTAAGCGGCCATGCAGATGACTCAATGACTACCCTGCTGAGTGTAGGCCGCCATGCAGATATCTTACTGACTACCCTGCCGAGTGTAGGCCGCCCTGCAGACGACTCAATGACTACCCTGCCGAGTGTAGGCTGCCATGCAGATGACTCAATGACTACCCTGCCGAGTGTAGGCCGCCCTGCAGATGACTCACTGACTACCCTGCCGAGTGTAGGCCGCCCTGCGGATGACTCAATGACTACCCTGCCGAGTGTAGGCCGCCCTGCGGATGACTCAATGACTACCCTGCCGAGTGTAGGCCGCCCTGCGGATGACTCAATGACTACCCTGCCGAGTGTAGGCCGCCCTGCGGATGACTCAATGACTACCCTGCCGAGTGTAGGCCGCCCTGCGGATGACTCAATGACTACCCTGCCGAGTGTAGGCCGCCCTGCGGATGACTCACTGACTACCCTGCCGAGTGTAGGCCGCCCTGCGGATGACTCAATGACTACCCTGCCGAGTGTAGGCCGCCCTGCGGATGACTCAATGACTACCCTGCCGAGTGTAGGCCGCCCTGCGGATGACTCACTGACTACCCTGCCGAGTGTAGGCCGCCCTGCGGATGACTCAATGACTACCCTGCCGAGTGTAGGCCGCCCTGCGGATGACTCAATGACTACCCTGCCGAGTGTAGGCTGCCATGCGGATGACTCAATGACTACCCTGCTGAGTGTAGGCCGCCCTGCAGATGACTCAATGACTACCCTGCCGAGTGTAGGCCGCCCTGCGGATGACTCAATGACTACCCTGCTGAGTGTAGGCCGTACTGCGGATGACTCAATGACTACCCTGCTGAGTGTAGGCTGCCCTGTGGATGACTCAATGACTACCCTGCCGAGTGTAGGCCGCCCTGCAGATGACTCACTGACTACCCTGCCGAGTGTAGGCCGCCCTGTAGATGACTCAATGACTGCCCTGCTGAGTGTAGGCCGTACTGCAGATGACTCAATGACTACCCTGCTGAGTGTAGGCTGCCCTGTGGATGACTCAATGACTACCCTGCCGAGTGTAGGCCGCCCTGCAGATGACTCACTGACTACCCTGCCGAGTGTAGGCCGCCCTGCGGATGACTCAATGACTACCCTGCTGAGTGTAGGCCGCCCTGCGGATGACTCAATGACTGCCCTGCTGAGTGTAGGCCGCCCTGTAGATGACTCAATGACTACCCTGCTGAGTGTAGGCCGCCCTGCAGATGACTCAGTGACTACCCTGCTGAGTGTAGGCCGCACTGTAGATGACTCAATGACTACCCTGCTGAGTGCAGGCCGCCATGCAGATGACTCAATGACTACCCTGCCGAGTGTATGCCACATGCAGATGACTCAAAAACTACCCTGCTGAGTGTAGGCCACCCTGCAGATGACCCAATGACTACCCTGCTGAGTGTAGGCCGCCCTGCAGATGACTCAATGACTACCCTGCTGAGTGTAGGCCGCCCTGCAGATGACCCAATGACTACCCTGCTGAGTGTAGGCCGCCCTGCAGATGACCCAATGACTACCCTGCTGAGTGTAGGCCGCCCTGCAGATGACCCAATGACTACCCTGCTGAGTGTAGGCCGCCCTGCAGATGACTCAATGACTACCCTGCTGAGTGTAGGCCGCCCTGTGGATGACTCAATAACTACCCTGCTGAGTGTAGGCCACCATGCAGATGACTCAATGACTACCCTGCTGAGTGTAGGCCGCCCTGTGGATGACTCAATGACTACCCTGCTGAGTGTAGGCCGCCCTGTGGATGACTCAATGACTACCCTGCTGAGTGTAGGCCGCCCTGTGGATGACTCAATGACTACCCTGCTGAGTGTAGGCGGCCATGCAGATGACCCAATGACTACCCTGCTGAGTGTAGGCCACCCTGCAGATGACCCAATGACTACCCTGCTGAGTGTAGGCCGCCCTGCAGATGACTCAATGACTACCCTGCTGAGTGTAGGCCGCCCTGCGGATGACTCAATGACTACCCTGCTGAGTGTAGGCCGCCCTGCGGATGACTCAATGACTACCCTGCTGAGTGTAGGCCGCCCTGCGGATGACTCAATGACTACCCTGCTGAGTGTAGGCCGCCCAGCGGATGACTCAATGACTACCCTGCTGAGTGTAGGCCGCCCTGCGGATGACTCAATGACTACCCTGCCGAGTGTAGGCCGCCCTGCAGATGACTCAATGACTACCCTGCTGAGTTTAGGCCGCCCTGCAGATGACTCAATGACTACCCTGCTGAGTGTAGGCCACCATGCAGATGAATCAATGACTACCCTGCTGAGTGTAGGCTGTCCTGTGGATGACTCAATGTCTACCCTGCCGAGTGTAGGCCACCCTGCAGATGACTCAATGACTACCCTGCCGAGTGTAGGCCGCCCTGCAGATGACCCAATGACTACCCTGCTGAGTGTAGGCCGCCCTGCAGATGACTCAATGACTACCCTGCCGAGTGTAGGCCGCCCTGCAGATGACCCAATGACTACCCTGCCGAGTGTAGGCCGCCCTGCAGATGACCCAATGACTACCCTGCCGAGTGTAGGCCGCCATGCAGATGACTTACTGACTACCCTGCCGAGTGTAAGCGGCCATGCAGATGACTCAATGACTACCCTGCTGAGTGTAGGCCGCCATGCAGATATCTTACTGACTACCCTGCCGAGTGTAGGCGGCCATGCAGATGACTCACTGACTACCCTGCCGAGTGTAGGCCGCCCTGCAGATGACTCAATGACTACCCTGCCGAGTGTAGGCCGCCCTGCAGATGACTCAATGACTACCCTGCCGAGTGTAGGCCGCCCTGCAGATGACTCAATGACTACCCTGCCGAGTGTAGGGCGCCCTGCAGATGACTCACTGACTACCCTGCCGAGTGTAGGCCGCCCTGCAGATGACTCAATGACTACCCTGCCGAGTGTAGGCCGCCCTGCAGATGACTCAATGACTACCCTGCTGAGTGTAGGCCGCCCTGCGGATGACTCAATGACTACCCTGCTGAGTGTAGGCCGCCCTGCGGATGACTCACTGACTACCCTGCCGAGTGTAGGCCGCCCTGTAGGTGACTCAATGACTACCCTGCTGAGTGTAGGCCGCCCTGCAGATGACTCAATGACTACCCTGCTGAGTGTAGGCTGCCCTGTGGATGACTCAATGACTACCCTGCTGAGTGTAGGCCGCCCTGCAGATGACTCAGTGACTACCCTGCTGAGTGAAGGCCGCCCTGCAGATGACTCAATGACTACCCTGCTAAGTGTAGGCCGCCCTGCAGATGACTCAATGACTACCCTGCTAAGTGTAGGCTGCCCTGCGGATGACTCAATGAGTACCCTGCCGAGTGTAGGCCACCATGCAGATGACTCAATGACTACCCTGCTGAGTGTAGGCCACCATGCAGATGACTCAATGACTACCCTGCTGAGTGTAGGCCACAATGTAGATGACTCAATGACTACCCTGCCGAGTTTAGGCCGCCCTGCAGATGACTCAATGACTACCTTGCCGAGTGTAGGCCGCCCTGCAGATGACCCAATGACTACCCTGCTGAGTGTAGGCCGCCCTGCAGATGACTCAATGACTACCCTGCCGAGTGTAGGCCGCCCTGCAGATGACCCAATGACTACCCTGCCGAGTGTAGGCCGCCCTGCAGATGACCCAGTGACTACCCTGCCGAGTGTAGGCCGCCATGCAGATGACTTACTGACTACCCTGCCGAGTGTAAGCGGCCATGCAGATGACTCAATGACTACCCTGCTGAGTGTAGGCCGCCATGCAGATATCTTACTGACTACCCTGCCGAGTGTAGGCGGCCATGCAGATGACTCACTGACTACCCTGCCGAGTGTAGGCCGCCCTGCAGATGACTCACTGACTACCCTGCCGAGTGTAGGCCACCATGCAGATGACTCAATGACTACCCTGCCGAGTGTAGGCCGCCCTGCAGATGACTCAATGACTACCCTGCCGAGTGTAGGCCGCCCTGCAGATGACTCAATGACTACCCTGCCGAGTGTAGGCCGCCCTGCAGATGACTCAATGACTACCCTGCCGAGTGTAGGGCGCCCTGCAGATGACTCACTGACTACCCTGCCGAGTGTAGGCCGCCCTGCAGATGACTCAATGACTACCCTGCCGAGTGTAGGCCGCCCTGCAGATGACTCAATGACTACCCTGCCGAGTGTAGGCCGCCCTGTAGGTGACTCAATGACTACCCTGCTGAGTGTAGGCCGCCCTGCGGATGACTCACTGACTACCCTGCCGAGTGTAGGCCGCCCTGTAGGTGACTCAATGATTACCCTGCTGAGTGTAGGCCGCCCTGCAGATGACTCAATGACTACCCTGCTGAGTGTAGGCCACCATGCAGATGACTCACTGACTACCCTGCCGAGTGTAGGCCGCTCTGTAGGTGACTCAATGACTACCCTGCTGAGTGTAGGCTGCCCTGTGGATGACTCAATGACTACCCTGCCGAGTGTAGGCCACCATGCAGATGACTCACTGACTACCCTGCTGAGTGTAGGCCACCCTGCAGATGACTCAATGACTACCCTGCTGAGTGTAGGCCACCCTGCAGATGACTCAATGACTACCCTGCTGAGTGTAGGCCGCCCTGCAGATGACTCAATGACTACCCTGCTGAGTGCAGGCCACCCTGCAGATGACTCAATGACTACCCTGCTGAGTGTAGGCCACCCTGCAGATGACTCAATGACTACCCTGCTGAGTGTAGGCCGCCCTGCGGATGACTCACTGACTACCCTGCTGAGTGTAGGCCGCCCTGCAGATGACTCAATGACTACCCTGCTGAGTGTAGGCCGCCCTGCAGATGACTCAATGACTACCCTGCCGAGTGTAGGCCGCCCTGCAGATGACTCAATGACTACCCTGCTGAGTGTAGGCTGCCCTGTGGATGACTCAATGACTACCCTGCCGAGTGTAGGCCACCATGCAGATGACTCACTGACTACCCTGCCGAGTGTAGGCCGCTCTGTAGGTGACTCAATGACTACCCTGCTGAGTGTAGGCTGCCCTGTGGATGACTCAATGACTACCCTGCCGAGTGTAGGCCACCATGCAGATGACTCACTGACTACCCTGCCGAGTGTAGGCCACCCTGCAGATGACTCACTGACTACCCTGCCGAGTGTAGGCCGCCCTGCGGATGACTCAATGACTACCCTGCTGAGTGTAGGCCGCCCTGTGGATGACTCAATGACTACCCTGCTGAGTGTAGGCCGCCCTGCGGATGACTCAATGACTACCCTGCTGAGTGTAGGCCGCCATGCAGATGACTCAATGACTACCCTGCTGAGTGTAGGCCGCCCTGTGGATGACTCAATGACTACCCTGCTGAGTGTAGGCCGCCCTGCAGATGACTCTGTGACTACCCTGCTGAGTGTAGGCCGCCCTGCAGATGACTCAATGACTACCCTGCTGAGTGTAGGCCACCCTGCAGATGACTCAATGACTACCCTGCTGAGTGTAGGCCGCCCTGCAGATGACTCAATGACTACCCTGCTGAGTGCAGGCCACCCTGCAGATGACTCAATGACTACCCTGCTGAGTGTAGGCCACCCTGCAGATGACTCAATGACTACCCTGCTGAGTGTAGGCCGCCCTGTGGATGACTCACTGACTACCCTGCTGAGTGTAGGCCGCCCTGCAGATGACTCAATGACTACCCTGCTGAGTGTAGGCCGCCCTGCAGATGACTCAATGACTACCCTGCTGAGTGTAGGCCGCCCTGCAGATGACTCAATGACTACCCTGCCGAGTGTAGGCCGCCCTGCGGATGACTCAATGACTACCCTGCTGAGTGTAGGCCGCCCTGCAGATGACTCAATGACTACCCTGCTGAGTGTAGGCCGCCATGCAGATGACTCAATGACTACCCTGCCGAGTGTAGGCCGCCCTGTGGATGACTCAATGACTACCCTGCTGAGTGTAGGCCGCCCTGCAGATGACCCAATGACTACCCTGCTGAGTGTAGGCCGCCCTGCGGATGACTCAATGACTACCCTGCCGAGTGTAGGCCGCCCTGCGGATGACTCAATGACTACCCTGCTGAGTGTAGGCCGCCCTGCAGATGACTCAATGACTACCCTGCTGAGTGTAGGCCACAATGTAGATGACTCAATGACTACCCTGCTGAGTGTAGGCCACTATGCAGATGACTCACTCACTACCCTGCTGAGTGTAGGCCGCCCTGTGGATGACTCACTGACTACCCTGCTGAGTGTAGGCCGCCATGCAGATGACTCAATGACTACCCTGCTGAGTGTAGGCCGCCATGCAGATGACTCAATGACTACCCTGCTGAGTGTAGGCCGCCCTGTGGATGACTCAATGACTACCCTGCTGAGTGTAGGCCGCCCTGTGGATGACTCACTGACTACCCTGCCGAGTGTAGGCCGCCCTGTGGATGACTCAATGACTACCCTGCTGAGTGTAGGCCGCCCTGCAGATGACTCAATGACTACCCTGCTGAGTGTAGGCCGCCATGCAGATGACTCAATGACTACCCTGCTGAGTGTAGGCCGCCATGCAGATGACTCAATGACTACCCTGCTGAGTGTAGGCCGCCCTGTAGATGACTCACTGACTACCCTGCTGAGTGTAGGCCGCCCTGTGGATGACTCACTGACTACCCTGCTGAGTGTAGGCCGCCCTGTGGATGACTCACTGACTACCCTGCTGAGTGTAGGCCGCCCTGTGGATGACTCACTGACTACCCTGCTGAGTGTAGGCCGCCCTGTGGATGACTCAATGACTACCCTGCTGAGTGTAGGCCGCCCTGCAGATGACTCTGTGACATTTTTCATTGTCCATGTGACATTATTTTTTTAATACGTTTTAATTGAAATCTTACATTTCCTTCTGTCATTGCCTCGTGGCCACTACATGACGACTTTCACTGCATAAGGGACTTCTCTCCGCAAATAAATTTTATCTTACATGTAACGTATATCGTCTTGGTGACTGCTGTGGGTGGTGGATTGTCAATCTATACTGTACTATATACTATATACTGTACTATATAGGAGCTGTAAGAGAAACCAGTATACCCCAGTAAGAAGGTGCGTGCTAGTATAAGTGCCTGCAGTTATGGCCCGGGCTCTATACCTCCTGTCAGTTGCTTTGTCCAGGCTGAATGTACAAGAAACAGTGTCCCCCTCTATCGTCTCATCTGCCTGTAAGATTGTGTCAGGCTGTAGAAGTGGAGCCAACGAGAATGAGGAAGCGAATGAAACCCTTCTCATGGCTCCCGCATCTATAGGGGCCGTCACTCACCTCCTTTCAGCTCCTTTATTCAAGGGGCACTTTAGTAATATAATAATAGTATATAGTATTGGTCTAATAGCCACACGATGAGAAGAATATTGTGTCAGATCTTCATTACAAATCCATTTGTTGATTAGAATACATTTCATGTTTTATTAAAATTTAACAAAATCAAGTTTCATCAAAAATCATCAATTTGTTTACAAAAATACTCTGAATTTACATTTCTATTCTATATTTGTGATCCAAAAGTAAATGGATGAGATTAGCAGTATTGTGGGTGTGGTCATTTACAAGTCTGAAGCCCACCCATGAGGAATAGAGGGCAGGGCTTTCAAAATCAGGGGTGGACTGAGGACTTGAGAAACAGCCCCGCCCCCGTTACTGACATCACTGATATGACATGAGATCCGCCCCCTTATACTACAGTACAGCTATTCATCTATTACTACTGACAACCAGCCTGTATATATCATGTCTGAGAGGTAGTCACAGCCCCGCCCCCTGTTACTGACAACCAGCCTGTATATACCATGTCTGAGAGGTTGTCACAGCCCCGCCCCCTGTTACTGACAACCAGCTGTATATATCATGTCTGAGAGGTAGTCACAGCCCCGCCCCCTGTTACTGACAACCAGCTGTATATCTCATGTCTGAGAGGTTGTCACAGCCCCGCCCCCTGTTACTGACAACCAGCTGTATATCTCATGTCTGAGAGGTAGTCACAGCCCCGCCCCCTGTTACTGACAACCAGCTGTATATATATCATGTCTGAGAGGTTGTCACAGCCCCGCCCCCTGTTACTGACAACCAGCTGTATATATCATGTCTGAGAGGTAGTCACAGCCCCACCCCCTGTTACTGACAACCAGCTGTATATCTCATGTCTGAGAGGTTGTCACAGCCCCGCCCCCTGTTACTGACAACCAGCTGTATATCTCATGTCTGAGAGGTAGTCACAGCCCCGCCCCCTGTTACTGACAACCAGCTGTATATACCATGTCTGAGAGGTAGTCACAGCCCCGCCCCCTGTTACTGACAACCAGCTGTATATACCATGTCTGAGAGGTAGTCACAGCCCCGCCCCCTGTTACTGACAACCAGCTGTATATCTCATGTCTGAGAGGTAGTCACAGCCCCGCCCCCTGTTACTGACAACCAGCCTGTATATATCATGTCTGAGAGGTAGTCACAGCCCCGCCCCCTGTTACTGACAACCAGCCTGTATATACCATGTCTGAGAGGTAGTCACAGCCCCGCCCCCTGTTACTGACAACCAGCCTGTATATACCATGTCTGAGAGGTTGTCACAGCCCCTCCCCCTGTTACTGACAACCAGCTGTATATATCATGTCTGAGAGGTAGTCACAGCCCCTCCCCCTGTTACTGACAACCAGCCTGTATATACCATGTCTGAGAGGTAGTCACAGCCCCGCCCCCTGTTACTGACAACCAGCCTGTATATATCATGTCTGAGAGGTAGTCACAGCCCCGCCCCCTGTTACTGACAACCAGCTGTATATATCATGTCTGAGAGGTAGTCACAGCCCCGCCCCCTGTTACTGACAACCAGCTGTATATATATCATGTCTGAGAGGTAGTCACAGCCCCGCCCCCTGTTACTGACAACCAGCTGTATATATCATGTCTGAGAGGTAGTCACAGCCCCGCCCCCTGTTACTGACAACCAGCTGTATATATCATGTCTGAGAGGTTGTCACAGCCCCTCCCCCCGTTACTGACAACCAGCTGTATATATATCATGTCTGAGAGGTAGTCACAGCCCCGCCCCCTGTTACTGACAACCAGCTGTATATATACCATGTCTGAGAGGTAGTCACAGCCCCGCCCCCTGTTACTGACAACCAGCTGTATATATCATGTCTGAGAGGTTGTCACAGCCCCTCCCCCTGTTACTGACAACCAGCTGTATATATCATGTCTGAGAGGTTGTCACAGCCCCTCCCCCTGTTACTGACAACCAGCTGTATATATCATGTCTGAGAGGTTGTCACAGCCCCTCCCCCCGTTACTGACAACCAGCTGTATATATATCATGTCTGAGAGGTAGTCACAGCCCCGCCCCCTGTTACTGACAACCAGCTGTATATATCATGTCTGAGAGGTAGTCACAGCCCCGCCCCCTGTTACTGACAACCAGCTGTATATATCATGTCTGAGAGGTAGTCACAGCCCCGCCCCCTGTTACTGACAACCAGCTGTATATATCATGTCTGAGAGGTAGTCACAGCCCCGCCCCCTGTTACTGACAACCAGCTGTATATATCATGTCTGAGAGGTAGTCACAGCCCCGCCCCCTGTTAGTGACATCACTAATATAATGACATGTAATCAGATGACTGAAGAGAAGCATCTCTCTATTTTATTAGACCCTTGTTCACACTGTCGATAATTGTCATCTAGGATTGAGCGATCAGGATCGGAAAAGATCCCAATCGGTGATCGAGCAAATTTCATGATTGGGATTGGCTGGAAAATGATCAAAAATCAGATTTAAAAAATGACCCTGAAATCTCAAGATCGGCTCAACCCTAAAAGTGACGTTTCCCATAGAGAAGCATTGACTAGGGTTGAGCGATCGGGATCGGGAAAGATCGGATCTGACCGGCGATCGAGCAGATTTCACAATCGGGATCGGCTGGAAAATGATCAAAAATCGGATTTTAAAATCGATCCTGAAATCTGAAGATGGGCTCAGCCCTGTTGTCATCTCATCTTATCACTCGATGGCCTCAGTTGATGCTGATGTTTTAGGTCCTATGGCTGAGCATCTAGTCCTGGGATCTTCTTGTGTTCCCCAGGACTTCTCACTTCTTGAGGTCTCCATAAACCTTCTTGTTGACTTGGAGCATCTTCAGGACAGAGTCTCGGATTTGCTTTGTCCTCACTCCATAGATTATTGGGTTTAAGAAGGCTGGGAACACAATGTAGATGTTTGCCAAGAAGATGTGGACATTATGTGGCACTGTCTTCTGTCCAAACCTATAAGTCACAAAGGAGAATATTCCAGGCAGATAGGCAGCGATAATGACACAAATGTGAGATCCGCACGTTCCCACCGCCTTGTGCCGAGCATCCCTGGATGGCAGTCTGAATATGGCCCCTAAGATCATGGTATAAGAGAGTCCAATAAAGATCAGGTCAAAGCCGGTGATCGATAGAGACAAGACAAGGCCGTACATACTGTCCACGATGGTATCTCCACACGCCACGTTCACCACAGCCATGTGGTCACAGTATGAGTGCAACACAACATCACCACCACAATACTGCAACCGACTGACCAAAACTGGAATAGGGAAGATGGTGATGAAAGCTCGGAGAACAATGGAAGCTGCAATCTTCTCCAAAACAATGTAAGTCAAGATGGACGTGTATCTGAGTGGAGAACATATGGCGATATATCGGTCATAAGCCATGGCAGCCAAGATCCCCGACTCCATCACTGACAGAAAATGGACAAAAAACATCTGGGTGAGACAAGCAAAAGCATCAATACGGCCATCGTTCCTCCAGAAGATTCCTAGCATCTTTGGTACCGTGCAGCTGGAGAAGGCTAGGTCATTGACTGCCAGCATGGCCAGGAAGAAGTACATGGGTCCATGGAGACTCTTTTTCCTCCAGATTATGTGAAGTATTAAGGAGTTTCCCAACACAGCCAAGACATAGAGAATGCAGAAGGATATGGACGTCAACATGCCGAGGTCCTCCAGCCCAGGAATCCCAATCAGGATGAAGGTGGACGGCATGTGAGAGGTGTTGTTGGAGATCAGGAGCATTGGCCTTAACGTAATGTATCAACCACTAGGAGAGGAAAGAAACGAATAACTGAGCGTTATCTGTGTATGACACTGTCAGGGCTCCTAGAACATTCTTAGGGCTCCTAGGAACCTACCTAGGCCAAGTGTCAGATGGAGGGGAGTAAAGTACAATGTCACTGCTGTACTCTGGAGGATTAGGAATGTGTCCTGTGCAGTGACCAGTCTAGGTGTGGTATATACCAGGAGAACGTTACCTGCCTGTATACATTGTGTCGGCTGTACAGTTTGTTGGAGGAGGGGCAATGTTATGGGGGTGATTTTAATGGATTGTCCTTGACCTCTTAATTCCAGTGAACAGAAATCTTATTACTTCTGTAGACCAGAATGTTTTGGACAATCACCACTTCCAACTCTTCGTAGACAGTTGAGGCTTCTTTTCTGTTCTGACCTGTCTGTGAAACAGTGCACAAGGTCCATAAAGTTGGGGAAGAATGTGGAAGAATTTGACTGGTCACATAGAGTCCCGACCTTTACCCCATCCGATACCTAAAGAATGACCTAGATGAAGAGAGATGGTGCGCCGGGACCTCTCCATGTCCTACATCAGGGTCAGACCTCACTATGGCTCTTCAGGATGAATGGGGGAAAATTCCCACTGACACCTCCAAAATCTTATGGAAAGCTTTCCCAATAGAGTGGAGGACTTGGGGGGAGTGAATTTCTGTCATGTGGGAAGAAATGGAGCTCCCGGAGTAAACCCAAGCAAATACAAGGACATACAAACTCCATGTAGATGTTCAGATTTCAATCCATGTTAAGTTACCATCAGATCTATACAATGTAACTGTCTGATCTACATGTTACAATCACTCATACAACATAACAGGCAGCTTCATATAATGTATCAATCAGATCTATACAATGTAACTGTCTGATCTACATGTTACAATCACTCATACAACATAACAGGCAGCTTCATATAATGTATCAATCAGATCTATACAATGTAACTGTCTGATCTACATGTTACAATCACTCATACAACATAACAGGCAGCTTCATATAATGTATCAATCAGATCTATACAATGTAACAGTCTGATCTACATGTTACAATCACTCACACAACATAACAGGCAGCTTCATATAATGTATCAATCAGATCTATACAATGTAACAGTCTGATCTACATGTTACAATCACTCACACAACATAACAATCAGATCCATATAATGTGACAGTCAGATCTATACAATGTAACTGTCTGATCCACTTGTTACAATCACTCATACAACATAACAATCAGATCCATATAATGTAACAGTCAGATCTATACAATGTAACAGTCTGATCCATATGTTACAATCAGTCATTCAACATAACAATCAGATCCATATAATGTATCAATCAGATCTATACAATGTAACTGTCTGATCCATATGTTACAATCACTCATACAACATAACAATCAGATCCATATAATGTAATAGTCAGCTCTATACAATGTAACTGGCTCTATATAGTATTACAGTCAGACTCACTACATAACCGTCTGTCCTGTATAACACTACAGTCAGATTATTTGAGAGAAGTCCTCAGTAGTTGATACCTTTTTTAATGGCTAACTTAAAAAGTTTTTTGATGACATATCGAGCTTTCGAGACTATAGAGGTCTCTTCATCAGGATGGTAGTGACACTATAACACACGGACTACGTGTATACTACATTATATACTGATACTACAATGATAATGAGTTTATTTTAAGCCTACATTCTTCATTATATCCCCCGGCTCCATTAACTGCCCCTATAGCGTAATAATAACCCTGCTACTGTCAGACGGGGGTAACTGGAGACCAACCTGGATGATAATACTACACAGTGATGTCCTCTCCATATATCACATGACTGTCTCATGTATACAGGACCCGATCTCATCATGGGGCCCTCATACTCACCACCTGTGCTATGTGAGCAGGGGATATATATATATATATACACAGAGTCAGGGGTCCCCAGAGAGGCCGTGACCAGACCCTGGTAGGGAGGAGACTCTCATGGGACTACAGAAGAGTCATTACTAGACATGGCACCGGTGGGAAATCAGGAGCAGAGAACGGCGAGGTCACAACAGCCAAACAGACGGGGTTAATATTACAGCAAGAGCCAATGTAGTCAAAGGGCATCAATATGGTGCGGCCCATGTGACAATGTCTACTGACTGACCGCACAACAGGGAAATATACTGGACACTGGACATCCACCTACTGGACACCACAGACCACCCTACTAGACATCAGACATCCACCTACTGGACACCAGACACCCACCTACTGGACACCAGACACCCACCTACTGGACACCAGACACCCACCTACTGGACATCAGACACCCACCTACTGGACACCAGACACCCACCTACTGGACACCAGACACCCACCTACTGGACAGCAGACATCCACCTACTGGACATCAGACACCCACCTACTGGACATCAGACACCCACCTACTGGACACCAGACACCCACCTACTGGACACAAGACACCCACCTACTGGACAGCAGACATCCACCTACTGGACATCAGACACCCACCTACTGGACACCACACACCCACCTACTGGACATCAGACACCCACCTACTGGACACCGGACACCCACCTACTGGACACCGGACACCCACCTACTGGACATCAGACACCCACCTACTGGACACCGGACACCCACCTACTGGACACCGGACACCCACCTACTGGACACCAGACACCCACCTACTGGACAGCAGACATCCACCTACTGGACACCACACACCCACCTACTGGACACCAGACACCCACCTACTGTACACCACACACCCACCTACTGGACACCAGACACCCACCTACTGGACACCAGACACCCACCTACTGGACACCAGACATCCACCTACTGGACACCAGACACCCACCTACTGGACACCAGACACCCACCTACTGGACACCACACACCAACCTACTGGACACCAGACATCCACCTACTGAACACCACACACCCACCTACTGGACACCACACACCCACCTACTGGACACCAGACATCCACCTACTGAACACCACACACCCACCTACTGGACACCACACACCCACCTACTGGACACCACACACCCACCTACTGGACATCAGACATCCACCTACTGGACACCAGACACCCACCTACTGGACACCAGACACCCACCTACTGGACACAAGACATCCACCTACTGGACACCAGACACCCACCTACTGGACACAAGACATCCACCTACTGGACACCAGACACCCACCTACTGGACACCTGACATCCACCGACTGGACACCAAACACCCACCGACTGGACATCAGACATCCACCTACTGGACACCAGACACCCATCTACTGGACACCAGACACCACCTACTGGACACGAGACACCACCAACTGGACACCAGACACCCACCTACTGGACACCAGACACCACCTACTGGACACCAGACACCCATCTACTGGACACCAGACACCACCTACTGGACACCAGACACCACCTACTGGACACCAGACACCCACCTACTGGACACCAGACACCCACCTACTGGACACCACACACCCACCTACTGGACACCAGACATCCACCTACTGGACACCAGACACCCACCTACTGGACACCAGACACCCACCTACTGGACACCAGACATCCACCGACTGGACACCAAACACCCACCGACTGGACATCAGACATCCACCTACTGGACACCAGACACCCACCTACTGGACACCAGACACCACCTACTGGACACCAGACACCACCTACTGGACACCAGACACCCACCTACTGGACACCAGACACCCACCTACTGGACACCACACACCCACCTACTGGACACCAGACATCCACCTACTGGACACCAGACACCCACCTACTGGACACCAGACACCCACTTACAGGACACCAGACACCCACCTACTGGACACCAGACACCCATCTACTGGACACCAGACATCCACCTACTGGACACCAGACACCCACCTACTGGACACCAGACACCCACCTACTGTACATCAGACATCCACTTACAGGACACCAGACATCTACCTACTGCACACCAGACACCCACCTACTGGATACCAGACACCCACCTACTAGACACCAGACACCCACCTACTGGACACCAGACACCCACCTACTGGACACCAGACATCCACCTACTGCACACCAGACACCCACCTACTGGACATCAGACATCCACCTACTGGACATCAGACATCCACCTACTGGACACCAGACACCCACCTACTGGATACCAGACACCCACCTACTAGACACCAGACACCCACCTACTGGACACCGGACATCCACCTACTGGACACCGGACACCCACCTACTGGACACCGGACACCCACCTACTGGACACCAGACACCCACCTACTGTACACAAGACACCCACCTACTGTACACAAGACACCCACCTACTGGACACAAGACACCCACCTACTGGACACCAGACATCTACCTACTGGACACCAGACACCCACCTACTGTACATCAGACATCCACCTACTGGACATCAGACATCCACCTACTGCACACCAGACACCCACCTACTGTACATCAGACATCCACCTACTGGACATCAGACATCCACCTACTGGACACCACACACCCACCTACTGTACATCAGACACCCACCTACTAGACACCAGACACCCACCTACTGGATACCAGACACCCACCTACTAGACACCAGACACCCACCTACTGGACACCAGACACCCACCTACTGGACACCAGACACCACCTACTGGACACCAGACACCACCTACTGGACACCAGACACCCACCTACTGGACACCAGACACCACCTACTGGACACCAGACACCCACCTACTGGACACCAGACACCCACCTACTGGACACCACACACCCACCTACTGGACACCAGAGATCCACCTACTGGACACCACAGACCACCCTACTAGATATCAGACATCCACCTACTGGACACCAGACACCCACCTACTGGACACCAGACACCCACCTACTGGACACCAGACACCCACCTACTGGACACCACACACCCACCTACTGGACACCACACACCCACCTACTGGACACCAGACATCCACCTACTGAACACCACACACCCACCTACTGGATACCAGACACCCACCTACTAGACACCACACACCACCCTACTAGACATCAGACACCCACCTACTGGACATCAGACATCCACCTACTGGACACCAGACACCACCTACTGGACACCAGACACCCACCTACTGGACACCAGACACCAACCTACTGGACACCAGACACCAACCTACTGGACACCAGACACCAACCTACTGGACACCACACACCCACCTACTGGACACCAGACATCCACCTACTGGACACCACACACCCACCTACTGGACACCAGACACCCATCTACTGGACACCAGACATCCACCTACTGGACACCAGACACCCACCTACTGGACATCAGACATCCACCTACTAGACACCACACACCACCCTACTAGACATCAGACACCCACCTACTGGACACCAGACACCTATCTACTGGACATCAGACACCCACCTACTGGACACCACACACCACCCTACTAGACATCAGACACCCACCTACTGGACACCAGACACCCACCTACTGGACATCAGACACCCACCTACTGGACACCAGACACCACCTACTGGACACCAGACACCCACCTACTGGACACCAGACACCCACCTACTGGACACCGGACACCCACCTACTGGACACCGGACACCCACCTACTGGACACCGGACACCCACCTACTGGACACCGGACACCCACCTACTGGACACCGGACATCCACCTACTGGACACCGGACACCCACCTACTGGACACCGGACATCCACCTACTGGACACCAGACATCCACCTACTGGATACCAGACACCCACCTACTAGACACCAGATACCCACCTACTGGACACAAGACACCCACCTACTGGACACAAGACACCCACCTACTGGACACCAGACATCTACCTACTGGACACCAGACACCCACCTACTGTACATCAGACATCCACCTACTGGACATCAGACATCCACCTGCTGGATACCAGACACCCACCTACTGGACACCGGACACCCACCTACTGGACACCAGACATCCACCTACTGGACACCAGACATCCACCCACTGGATACCAGACACCCACCTACTAGACACCAGATACCCACCTACTGGACACAAGACACCCACCTACTGGACACAAGACACCCACCTACTGGACACCAGACACCCACCTACTGTACATCAGACATCCACCTACTGGACATCAGACATCCACCTACTGGACATCAGACATCCACCTACTGGACACCAGACACCCACCTACTGTACATCAGACATCCACTTACAGGACACCAGACACCTATCTACTGCACACCACACACCCACCTACTGTACATCAGACATCCACCTACTGGATACCAGACACCCACCTACTAGACACCAGACACCCACCTACTGGATACCAGACACCCACCTACTAGACACCAGACACCCACCTACTGGACACCAGACACCCATATACTGGACACCAGACACCACCTACTGGACACCAGACACCCACCTACTGGACACCAGACACCACCAACTGGACACCAGACACCCACCTACTGGACACCAGACACCCACCTACTGGACACCAGAGATCCACCTACTGGACACCACACACCCACCTACTGGACACCAGACACCCATCTACTGGACACCAGAAATCCACCTACTGGACACCAGACACCCACCTACTGGACATCAGACATCCACCTACTAGACACCACACACCACCCTACTAGACATCAGACACCCACCTACTGGACACCAGACACCTATCTACTGGACATCAGACACCCACCTACTGGACACCACACACCACCCTACTAGACATCAGACACCCACCTACTGGACACCAGACACCTATCTACTGGACATCAGACACCCACCTACTGGACACCAGACACCACCTACTGGACACCAGAAACCCACCTACTGGACACCAGACACCCACCTACAGGACACCAGACACCCACTTACAGGACACCAGACACCCTCCTACTGGACACAAGACACCCACCTACTGGACACCAGACACCTATCTACTGGACACCAGACACCCACGTACTGGACATCAGACACCCACCTACTGGACACCAGACACCCACCTACTGGACATCAGACATCCACCTACAGGACACCAGACACCCACCTACTGGAAACCAGACACCCACTTACAGGACACCAGACACCCACCTACTGGAAACCAGACATCCACCTACTGCACACCAGACACCCACCTACTGTACATCAGACATCCACCTACTGGACATCAGACACCCACCTACTGGACACCAGACACCCACCTACTAAACACCAGACACCCACCTACTGGACACCAGACACCCACCAACTAGACACCAGACACCCACCTACTGGACACCAGACATCCACCTACTGCACACCACACACCCACCTACTGTACATCAGACATCCACCTACTGGACATCAGACACCCACCTACTGGACACCAGACACCCACCTACTGGACACCACACATCCACCTACTGGACACCAGACACCCACCTACTGGACACCAGACATCCACCTACTGGACACCAGACACCCACCTACTGGATACCAGACACCCACATACTAGACACCAGACACCCACCTACTGGACACCAGACACCCACCTACTGGATACCAGACACCCACCTACTAGACACCAGACACCCACTTACAGGACACCAGACACCCACCTACTAGACACCAGACACCCACCTACTGGACACCAGACACCCACCTACTGGACACCAGACACCCACCTACTGGACACCAGACATCCACCTACTGGACACCAGACATCCACCTACTGGACACCAGACACCCACCTACTAGACACCAGACACCCACCTACTGGACACCAGACACCCACCTACTGGACACCAGATACCCACCTACTGGACACAAGACATCCACCTACTGGACATCAGACACCCACCTACTGGACACCGGACACCCACCTACTGGACACAAGACATCCACCTACTGGACATCAGACACCCACCTACTGGACACAAGACATCCACCTACTGGACACCAGACATCCACCGACTGGACACCAGACACCCACCTACTGGACATCAGACATCCACCTACTGGACACCAGACACCCACCTACTAGACACCAGACACCCACCTACTGGACACCAGACACTTATCTACTGGACACCAGACACCCACCTACTGGATACCTGACACCCACCTACTAGACACCAGACACCCACCTACTGGACACCAGACACCCACCTACTGGACATCAGACACCCACCTACTGGACACCAGACACCCACCTACTGGACACCAGACACCCACCTACTGGATACCAGACACCCACTTACAGGACACCAGACACCCACCTACTGGACACCAGACATCCACCTACTGGACACCAAACACCCACCTACTGGACACCAGACACCCACCTACTGGATACCAGACACCCACTTACAGGACACCAGACACCCACCTACTGGACACCAGACATCCACCTACTGGACACAAGACATCCACCTACTGGACACCAGACACCCACCTACTGGACACCAGACACCCACCTACTGGACACCAGACACCCACCTACTGGACACCAGATACCCACCTACTGGACACAAGACATCCACCTACTGGACATCAGACACCCACCTACTGGACACAAGACATCCACCTACTGGACACCAGACATCCACCAACTGGACACCAGACACCCACCTACTGGACACAAGACATCCACCTACTGGACATCAGACACCCACCTACTGGACACAAGACATCCACCTACTGGACATCAGACATCCACCTACTGGACATCAGACATCCACCTACTGGACACAAGACATCCACCTACTGGACATCAGACACCCACCTACTGGACACCAGACACCCACCTACTGGACACCAGATACCCACCTACTGGACACAAGACATCCACCTACTGGACATCAGACACCCACCTACTGGACACAAGACATCCACCTACTGGACATCAGACATCCACCTACTGGACACCAGACACCCACCTACTAGACACCAGACACCCACCTACTGGACACCAGACACTTATCTACTGGACACCAGACACCCACTTACAGGACACCAGACACCCACCTACTGGACACCAGACATCCACCTACTGGATACCAGACACCCACCTACTAGACACCAGATACCCACCTACTGGACACAAGACATCCACCTACTGGACACCAGACACCCACCTACTGGACACAAGACATCCACCTACTGGATACCAGACACCCACCTACTAGACACCAGACACCCACCTACTGGACACCAGACACCCACCTACTGGATACCAGACACCCACCTACTGGACACCAGACACCCACCTACTGGATACCAGACACCCACCTACTAGACACCAGACACCCACCTACTGGACACCAGACACCCACTTACAGGACACCAGACACCCACCTACTGGACACCTGACACCCACCTACTGGACACCAGACACCCACTTACAGGACACCAGACACCCACCTACTAGACACCAGACACCCACTTACAGGACACCAGACATCCACCTACTGGACACCAGACATCCACCTACTGGATACCAGATACCCACCTACTGGACACAAGACATCCACCTACTGGACACCAGACACCCACCTATTGGACACCAGACACCTATCTACTGGACACCAGACACCCACCTACTGGACACCAGACACCCACCTACTGGACACCAGACACCCACCTACAGGACACCAGACACCCACCTACTGGACACCAGACACCCACCTACTGGACACCAGACACCCACCTACTGGACACAAGACATCCACCTACTGCACACCAGACACCCACCTACTGGACACCAGACACCCACCTACTGGACACCAGACACCCACCTACAGGACACCAGACACCCACCTACTGGACACCAGACACCCACCTACTGGACACCAGACACCCACCTACTGGACACAAGACATCCACCTACTGCACACCAGACACCCACCTACTGGACATCAGACATCCACCTACTGGATACCATACACCCACCTACTAGACACCAGACACCCACCTACTGGACACCAGACACCCACCTACTGGACACCAGACACCCACCTACTGGACACCAGACACCCACCTACTGGACACCAGACACCCACCTACTGGACACCAGACACCCACCTACAGGACACCAGACACCCACCTACTGGACACCAGACACCCACCTACTGGACACCAGACACCCACCTACTGGACACAAGACATCCACCTACTGCACACCAGACACCCACCTACTGGACACCAGACACCCACCTACTGGACACCAGACACCCACCTACAGGACACCAGACACCCACCTACTGGACACCAGACACCCACCTACTGGACACCAGACACCCACCTACTGGACACAAGACATCCACCTACTGCACACCAGACACCCACCTACTGGACATCAGACATCCACCTACTGGATACCATACACCCACCTACTAGACACCAGACACCCACCTACTGGACACCAGACACCCACCTACTGGACACCAGACACCCACCTACTGGACACCGGACACCCACCTACTGGACACCGGACACCCACCTACTGCACACCGGACACCCACCTACTGGACACCAGACACCCACTGTTAGGAGTATTTAGGTTCTTTACTTTCTATTTTTCTTACCTGGGGAGTTTTTGGCTGCGCGGTGTCTGGGGTGGCATCCTGGCGCTGCAGGGTTGTCCTGTCGTGAGTATTGGTGCACACCTTCTGACTTGCACGCCCGCACTGATGGTAGGCAGCTTTATCTCCTGGTTGATTAGTCTGTCCTCCCATTTGCACCTGGGAGAAGTGGTCTCTACTCTGTATTTAAACCCATGCCTCCCATGGTTCTGTGCTGAGTGTCGCTTTTACAGAGCTAGGCCTTAGCAGGAGGAGTAGGTGGTGTTCTGGGATAGAGGAAGTTCCGTGGTTGGTTTTTGGGAGGTTTGGGTGAACGAGTTGGTTTGTGTGTTTTCCCTTCTGTGTTCACCAATCCTCCCTCTGTGTATAATTGACTGTGTGAGTGAATTGCCTTATCCTTTGATTTCTACTCAGTTTCCCTGTGTTTGTTTCCTAGTGTAAGGTTCCTTCCCATATTGGTTTGGGGAATTCTTTCCTACATGTTTCCTGTGTGCTGCTTGTGTTGTTAGTCAGCGCACACCCTTGTCAGTCCCTGTCAGTAGCAGCTTCACTTGTTCGTTAGGGGTGACCCCCTTTAGTCTCCAGTCCCTAGAGGTCTTATAGGGCATTCCTTCTCCCACTTCCCTCTAGGCCTACGGAATCAGTGAGAGAGGAGCTGTCGGGGTCAGGCTTAGCCTGAGTACAGCCGACCCACACCCGTGAGGCAGGGACCGGGATAGCTAGTGGGAAGTAGTGCAGGGCGAGATTCCCTACTGCTATCCCTTAGCCCCGTTGCAGCTACCTGGACTGACATAACAGTACACTCAGACGGTAAAAAAAAAAAAAAAGGTTCGTTTGCATTATGACGGACCTGAAACAGTTGTACCAGGCGGTGCAGCAGATTTCCACTGAGATGGAGGGGATCAAGCTACGAATGGATGCCATCCAAGCTTCTGGCGTATCTCAGTTACAGCAGTTGGCTCAACACACAGCCTCTCAGGTGGAGGGCATACAGAGGCAGGTGAGTAGCGCCCCTGTGGGTCGGCCTCTGGAGCCAAAAGTCAGCTTACCTGAACCCTTCCGAGGTAAGAGGTCAGATTTTTTCCGATTCCAAAAGGACTGTCTTTTGTATTTCCGGCTACGGCCGTTTTCCTCCGGTTCTGAGGTACAGAGAGTTGGGATTATTATTACTTTATTGAGAGATGATCCCCTCATCTGGGCACATTCGTTACCAGCCGACTCAGCTTGCTTACTAACTGTAGAGTCGTTTTTCTCCACAATGGGGTTACTGTATGACGACCCAGACAGGGTACGCACGGCTGAGTATAACCTACGACGTGTGGTGCAAGGGGATCACGCTATAGAGAAATATTGCACAGAGTTTCGTAGGTGGGCAGCAGAAGTACATTGGAATGACCCCGCTCTACTTAGTCAGTTTGAGACAGGGCTCTCGGACCAGGTTAAAGACCATCTAGTTTCTCACCCTGTTCCGGGAGATCTAGATGAGGCCATGCAGCTGGCAATTAGAGTTGGACGGCGCCTCCGGGAGCGTGGAGACAAGAGTCCTGGGGGGCTTAGCCCTCCTCAATTCTCTGTTTTTAGAGAGGACCCGGGAGACCAACCCATGCAGATTGGGGCCACTGTGCGAAGTGCAAGACCCAAGAGTGAAGGGTCCCGCACAGTACGCTGTTTTGTGTGTGGAGGGATGGGACATGTAGCAAGGGTATGCCCCTCCAGAGAATGGTTCGCCAAGGAGAGTAATAACCCCAGGTCTATTGAGGGTAAAGGGAGAAAACCTACTAAGGAGGGAGGTGTGCATATTTCCTGTACTCAGACTGCCGGGTTGACCCTTGAAGGATGGGTAAATGGGCAGAAGTGCCGGATTTTGGTTGATTGTGGTTCGGCAGTCAACCTTATTGACTCAGAGTTTTGTGAGCAATTAAGGGTGAGTCCTTTGGTCTTGGAGTCTCAGATACCGGTGTGGGCTATTGATAAGACCCCTCTACAGCAAGCTGTCATCTCCAAACAGGTGGAGGGTCTGGAGTTTATTGTGGGTGGCCACAGGGAAGAGATTGACTTGTTCTTGTTGTCTAAGTTACCAGCACAAGTAGTTTTGGGGTGGCCCTGGCTGAAGCAGCATAACCCTATTATCAACTGGGAGACCGAGTCAGTAGTTTCTTGGGGGCAGGGGTGTAATGGACGATGTCTGCTCATATCCGTTATGTCTTTGTCTATAGACAATTTGCCTCAAGAAATATGTGAGTTCAGGGAGGTCTTTGAGGAAAGGGCAGCCAAGACATTACCACCACATCGCACCTATGATTGCTCGATTAAATTTATACCTAATGCAGTGTTACCCAAGACAAGGTTGTACAATCTCACTATTCCGGAGAGGGAGGCGCTCAAAGAGTATATTGAGGGGAGTCTAGAGGTGGGGCATATTCGCCCATCTAAGTCCCCAGTAGCAGTGGGGTTTTTCTTTGTAAAGAAGAAAGATGGAGGGTTGCGCCCTTGTTTGGATTTTAGGGAGATTAACAAAATCACGGTGCGGAACCCCTATCCCATTCCGTTGATCTCGGATCTATTCAGCCAGATTACGGGAGCCCGCTGGTTTAGTAAAATAGATTTACGTGGGGCGTATAACTTTCTGAGAATCAAGAAGGGGGATGAGTGGAAAACAGCGTTTAACACACCCCTAGGACACTTTGAGAATCTTGTGATGCCTTTCGGTCTAACCAATGCTCCTGCGTTTTTTCAGAATTTTATTAATGATGTACTAAGTGCCGTCATAGGGAGGGGGGTTGTGGTCTATCTGGACGATATACTCATTTACACCCCGGATTTGGAGACTCATTGGGAGAGAGTGAGAGAGGTTTTAGATCTCCTGAGGGTTAACCAATTAAGTGCTAAGCTGGAGAAATGTGTGTTCGCGGTCAATAAATTATATTTCCTTGGCTATATCCTATCGGACAAGGGGTTTGAGATGGACCCTGAGAAGGTCAGGGCAGTCTTGGAATGGCCGCGACCCGAGAACCTAAAGGCGGTCCAACGGTTCTTGGGGTTCTCCAACTATTATCGCCAGTTTATCAAGGGATTTTCTGAGGTTGTGAAACCTATCTCGGACTTGACTAAGAAGGGGGCTGACTGTGCTAAGTGGTCGCCAGAGGCGCTAGCTGCGTTTGAAGAACTGAAGAAGCGATTCTCGTCCGCTCCCATTTTGAGACAGCCGGATGAGAGGTTGGCCTTCCGAGTGGAGGTGGATGCCTCCTCGGTGGGGGTGGGAGCAGTACTTTCTCAGGAGTTCGAGGAGGGTACGCATCCCTGTGCCTTCTTTTCTAAGAAATTCTCTGCCTCTGAACGGAATTATGACATCGGAGATAGGGAACTACTAGCAATAAAACTAGCGTTCGAACATTGGCGTCATTTCCTGGAGGGGGCCAGAAGGCCAGTCCAGGTATTTACTGACCACAAGAATTTAATTTATCTTGGGTCGGCGAAGAGATTAAATGCACGGCAGGCCAGATGGGCTCTATTTTTTGCGCGGTTCCATTTTAACGTGACTTATGTGCCGGGTTCAAAGAATGTTAAGGCTGATGCTTTATCCCGGTATATGTCGACTGAGGAGGAACGAGAGGCGCCTGCCACTATTCTTGGGGATGGAGTGGTGGTAGCAGTATTGGGCGCGAAATTGGAGAAGGCCTTGATCGAAGCGCAACACGCTGCACCTTCCAAGATACCTAGAAACAAGCTTTTTGTCCCAACTACTCTCCGACAAAGTCTCCTGAGGGAGTGTCATGAGTCGGTTCTTGCTGGTCACCCGGGGGTTTCAGAGACCATGAGATTGGTGTCTAGGAATTTTTGGTGGCCAGGGTGGAGTAAGGAGGTCTTGCAGTTTGTTCAAAATTGTTCGGTCTGTGCAAGAGCCAAGGCGTCGCATACCCGTCCCCACGGTCTTCTACATCCATTGGAACCTCCTAAGGCACCTTGGACTCATCTGTCTATGGATTTCATCACGGGCCTTCCGGTGTCTAAGGGTTTCACGGTCATTTGGGTAGTCGTTGACCGCTTCACGAAAATGTGCCATTTGATCCCGTTTTCCAGGCTGCCATGTGCCAAGACACTATCTGAGGCGTTTATTAAAGAAATTGTAAGGTTGCATGGTCTTCCTGAGGAGATCGTTTCGGACAGGGGACCGCAATTTGTGGCTAAATTCTGGCGGGCTTTTTGCAGCAGGTTGGGAGTTACACTGTTGTTTTCCTCCGGGTTTCACCCAGAGTCTAACGGACAAACAGAGAGGAAGAATCAGGATGTGGAACAGTTTTTGAGGTGTTTTGTTCGAGAGAACCAGAATAATTGGGCTGCCTTTCTCCCCCTGGCAGAATTTTCCCTAAACAACCATGATTCCAATGCCACAGGTACCACACCTTTTTTTTGCTCCGGTGGTAGACATCCTGTTTTCGGAGTATTTTCTTCCATTTCTTCCCCAGTTCCGGAGGAGGAGCTATTTTCTAAAAAGCTGCAAGGGGTATGGTCCCGTATCCGAGAGAATCTGGTGCGGGCGTCGCACCAGGCTAAGGTCCAGGCGGATCGGAAGAGAGGAGAGTTGCAGTTCTTCCCTGGTGAGATGGTTTGGTTGTCCACCAAGAATATCAGGTTGAAGGTTCCTAGCAAGAAGCTGGGTCCCAGATTTGTGGGTCCTTTTAAGATCATCAAGATGGTAAATGAAGTGGCGGCGCAGCTGCAACTACCTAAGAGGTGGAAGATAAACCGGGTCTTCCATGTCTCCTTGTTAAAGAAGGCCAAGAAGGGAACGCCTCCAGTTAAGGTTCCACCAGTTTCTGAGTCCGGGGAGTATGAGATATCCCGAGTTCTGGATAGCAAATATGTTCGGGGGAAGCTACGGTATCTGGTGGCATGGAAGGGATACGGTCCTGAGGATAATTCTTGGGTCCTGGAGTCGGATGTGTCAGCTCCCAGACTCGTGGAGAAATTCCACAAGGAGTTCCCGAAGAAGGATGCTCCTAGAGAATCCGGAGTCTTCTCCTTGAGGGGAGGATCCTGTTAGGAGTATTTAGGTTCTTTACTTTCTATTTTTCTTACCTGGGGAGTTTTTGGCTGCGCAGTGTCTGGGGTGGCATCCTGGCGCTGCGGGGTTGTCCTGTCGTGAGTATTGGTGCACACCTTCTGACTTGCACGTGTGCACTGCTGGTAGGCAGCTTTATCTCCTGGTTGATTAGTCTGTCCTCCCATTTGCACCTGGGAGGAGTGGTCTCTACTCTGTATTTATACCCATGCCTCCCATGGTTCTGTGCTGAGTGTCGCTTTTACAGAGCTAGGCCTTAGCAGGAGGAGTAGGTGGTGTTCTGGGATAGAGGAAGTTCCGTGGTTGGTTTTTGGGAGGTTTGGGTGAACGAGTTGGTTTGTGTGTTTTCCCTTCTGTGTTCACCAATCCTCCCTCTGTGTATAATTGACTGTGTGAGTGAATTGCCTTATCCTTTGATTTCTACTCAGTTTCCCTGTGTTTGTTTCCTAGTGTAAGGTTCCTTCCCATATTGGTTTGGGGGAATCCTTTCCCACATTTTTCCTGTGTGCTGCTTGTGTTGTTAGTCAGCGCACACCCTTGTCAGTCCCTGTCAGTAGCAGCTTCACTTGTTCGTTAGGGGTGACCCCCTTTAGTCTCCAGTCCCTAGAGGTCTTATAGGGCATTCCTTCTCCCACTTCCCTCTAGGCCTACGGTATCAGTGAGAGAGGAGCTGTCGGGGTCAGGCTTAGCCTGAGAACAGCCGACCTACACCCGTGAGGCAGGGACCGGGATAGCTAGTGGGAGTAGTGCAGGGCGAGATTCCCTACTGCTATTCCTTAGCCCCGTTGCAGCTGCCTGGACTGACATAACACCCACCTACTGGACACCAGACACCCACTTACAGGACACCAGACACCCACTTACAGGACACAAGACACCCACCTACTGCACACCACACACCCACCTACTGCACACCACACACCCACCTACTGCACACCACACACCCACCTACTGCACACCACACACCCACCTACTGCACACCACACACCCACCTACTGCACACCACACACCCACCTACTGCACACCACACACCCACCTACTGCACACCAGACACCCACCTACTGCACACCACACACCCACCTACTGGACACCAGACACCCACCTACTGGACACCAGACACCCACCTACTGGACACCAGACACCCACCTACTGGACACCAGACACCCACCTACTGGACATCAGACATCCACCTACTGGACATCAGACATCCACCTACTGCACACCACACACCCACCTACTGGACACCGGACACCCACCTACTGGACACCGGACACCCACCTACTGGACACCGGACATCCACCTACTGGACATCAGACACCCACCTACTGGACACCAGACACCCACCTACTGGACACCACACACCCACCTACTGGACACCGGACACCCACCTACTGGACACCGGACACCCACCTACTGGACACCGGACACCCACCTACTGGACACCGGACACCCACCTACTGTACATCAGACATCCATCTACTGGACACCACACACCCACCTACTGGACACCACACACCCACCTACTGGACACCACACACACACCTACTGGACACCAGACACTCACCTACTGGACACCACACACCCACCTACTGGACACCAGACACTCAACTACTGGACACCAGACACTCACCTACTGGACACCAGACACCACCTACTGGACACCAGACACCCAACTACTGGACATCAGACACCCACCTACTGGACATCAGACACCCACCTACTGGACACCAGACACCCACCTACTGGATACCAGACACCCACCTACTGGACACCAGACACCCACCTACTGGACACCAGACACCACCTACTGGACACCAGACACCCACCTACTGGACACCAGACACCCACCTACTGGACACCAGACACCCACCTACTGGACACTAGACACCCACCTACTGGACATTCACCTTCTTTACCTCTAGCCACAAGTGTGTTGGATTTCAATTTGTATTCTTTCATCTGTCATGTAACATGGGTTACAAACCCTAGGTTATGTTTTAGTCTATGGTGGTTGACACAAATACAAATGAGCTTTATTAGCATGACCGAAGAAAAATGTTTGGTGTTGCCAAAGCAAAGAATAGTTGGGGGGTGGGGGCGGTGAGGGGTGTGTGGGTTGGGGGTTTGTGTGTCCTTGGGGTCTCGTCGTTCTTGTTTGGGAAGTGTGGGTGTGAGTGAGCACGGGGTAGGCGGGTGATGGGGGGGCTTAAAAGTCTTTGGGTGGTGGGTGGGGGGGTTTAATAGTCTCTGGGGTCTCATCTTCCTCTGGTTTGGTGACAGCTGGACACGTATTGGGCAGCGATCTCCACAGTGGCCTCTTCTTCTCCCAGTAGGATGTAGAGTTTCCTCTTCTCCCAGTCTGGGATGTGGGCAGAGAGTCTTTGGTAGTAGACGGCCCTCACAGCTGAGTATTTGGTGCAGTGTAGCAGGAAGTGGGTCTGGTCTTCTAGGACCCCCTGGTCACAGTGCTGGCACAGTCTCTTCTCCCGTGGCTTGTACGTCTGCCTGTATCGCCCCGTCTCTATCTCTAGGTTGTGGGCGCTCAGTCTGTACCGGCTCAGGGTCTGTCTGTGCTTGGGGTGGCGTATTCTCTCCAGGTAGGTGGCCATGGTGTAGTCCCTTTGTAGGGATTGGTACACATTGGTGAGTTTCTTGGAGTTATTTATTTCGTTTCTCCATTCTTCAATGTACCGCTCTCTGTTTGCCTCTGTGGTCGCCTTTATTTCGGCCTTGGTTATCATCTGTTGGTGTTTTTGGTTTGGTGGTTGGCTGCTGTTTGGTTGGTGAATGTCTGGTTTGCTCAGGTGGCTTAGCCATGCTTGGTGGTGGTAGGAGTCGGGGTTGCTGCCCCACACTCACCTCTGCTACATCTTCAGTTGTGTGTAGTGCGGCACACTCTACAGTACATGGGCTCTGGGTGGCAGCCAGTGTAAACTAGAATACGTTGCAAATGTCTGCTATAATATTGGTGACTGATGTGAAGATAACACTTTTGTTTCAGGTTAAGGTTAGAGACAGGCATTTCACACTTAGTTTGTTTGCAGATGATGTCCTCTTGACCCCTACTAACCCCCGTATCTCCCTCCCCAACCACCTCCAGATTTGGAAGACGTACGGGAGTTTTTCAGGCTATAAAGTGAACTCTTCTAAAACTGAGAAAAAACTAAAAAAAACCCGGGATGTGTAGAGAGCGCCACTGAACAAAGCCCAAGGAGGCCAAAAAGAAATTAATTATTCATTTAATGGTTCCAAAAGACAGACAGGAATGGCACAGGAATAGCTAGCGTTTCAACGCCGAGCTGGCATCTTCCAAGACTGCCAAGTCTTCTATGTGTGTAACGTTCCGGGAAACTCAGTACAACCTAATTATCCATTGGTGCCAAACCCCTGCCTTGCTTCCCTCCCTTAATCCCAGTATTTCCCCTTTTTGCAGGCGCTGTCAGACAGGAGTTGGTACCTTGTTTCGTATATGTCATGGAGCAAAGGTATACGTCTTCCTCCGGAAGGTCTTTTGAATCAACACGGACGCAAGAGGTCGGGAGACAACAGCAATTTATTGTAATCCACAAAGTTAGTAGCCGGCGGCGGTCACATCAACCGTAACAACAATAAGTCCACAGAAGTCACAATCCAATGATAGCTTTGGTTCCTTGGTCCTGTAACTAAATCCTGGCTCTCTACAGAGCTGTGCACAGGCCGGCTAACACATACTAACTGCTAGCTACAACTATATACTAAGACTGTTACACCTATATCTGTGGGTGGGAAGGGCTGAGTCACAGATCCTTCCCCCCTCACCTATACCAAGGAGAGCAGACTCCCTGTCTACTATGGACAATGCACCGTCCAACATCTTCTTGGAGACACTGATCAGATTATCTCCACCCATTGTCCTCACTGGTCCTCACTAGTTAGAGGTATTTGCATACAATGTGCTAACACACTAGACCCTAATCAGCCAACTACACATTGATGTATATAACAGGTTAGAGAATACATTCCACATGAAATATATATTACACATTGCCTATAGTATAGACTCTAACCATCCCGTGACATTATTGTTATTACGGTTGATGTGACCGCCGCCGGCTACTAACTTTGTGGATTACAATAAATTGCTGTTGTCTCCCGACCTCTTGCGTCCGTGTTGATTCAAAAGACCTTCCGGAGGAAGACGTATACCTTTGCTCCGTGACAGTATATTCTGGAGATACGCCCCTTTTGGTTGGACGTTAAATCTCTGACTGAGGTTCCCAAACTTTTTTTTCTCGTAGACCACTTTCAAAATGTTTCTGGTTTGGGTGGACCCCTGCTGCTACACTTCTACCATATTCCATAGTTGGATATTTCCATAGAATATCCACGCCAACATTGATCCCCGTCGAGTCTCCCGTGGACCCCTGGGGGTCCACCTGGACCACTTTGGGAATCACTGCTCCAGACCCTCTTACCTACCTGCTTAATGTCCCTCCCACTCATCTTGGCAAACACTCCTCCAAATTGTTTATTTACCCTTCCACGGCCGCCAAAACGCTTATTGCCCTCCACTGGAGGACGGTCTCCCCTCCCTCTGGTCCAGACCTTATAGGTCGTATCAAGGATTTTCGTAGCTTAGAGAATCTGACGACCTCACTCAATCATTCCCTTGATGCGTTCCAGGCGATTTGGTCACCATGGGATGCCTACTGTGCCTTCAATGGTCTTTGACTCCTTTCCCTCCCTTTGCGGACGCCATTATTTCTTGGGTTTTTTGTCTTTGCATTTCAGATTTTGTCTGGTTTCTGAATTTTATAAAAACTTTAGTTGAAAAAGAAATGTCGGTCAATAGTGAGTGTCGAGCGGAGAGATCACAGCGAGGACATCACCTGCAGTAGGTAACGTGGAGCTGGAAGTAGGTGCAGAGCTCCCCCCAGTACACAGATAGTGGAAAAACCAAGAACTGTGGTCCTACAGCTAAAGGAGGGGAAGATACAGGAGTCGTACGAGTCATGGACAACCGCGGTGTACAGACGTGACTGACATTGTCTATGACATTACTCCGCTGCAGCGCCCTGTCTGTTTTTTACATACAATCCGCCAGTCACCCTTTCAGTGCCAGGTCACCATTTCTTGCTTTGTTCCCGGTGGTGAGTTGTGCCAGTTCTTTCTAAGCCACACCCATTACCAGATTTCCCATACCGTCCATTGTAGTGATTCTCCGTTGTATTACATACAGTCTGACCGCTCGCCAGTCGCCATCGTCTGTGCAGAGCTGCGAGGGAGGGTCTGTACGACATCTGCGTATATCCCACGGCTGTGACTGTAAGGTTGCTATTCCTATCAGTTATACTGTGGCTGGGTCTGTTTGCCCGGCCATAGGTTTAGCCCACGGGATCCAGTCCAGGTCTGGGGGGTTATTTTACCCTGACACTGTCCTTCCTGCAGGCTCTGCGTTCCATTCTCGTTCCCATTACCTTTCCCCGTTTAACCCCTCTCTTGCTGATTTCGCTTTATCCGTCACTTCCGCTATTCCTCGGCGTTCTTTGCATTTCCATACCCTCCTGGTTTTGCCTTTTGTACTAATCTCTTTACCTGCCATAGAGTTTGTGTTTAGTCCTTCTGTGTTTCCTGACAGATATTGCTATCTTATTACAGGTGCAGTCTATTGATCTTATCTGCTAATCCTGGATAGCAGAGAGATGCTTAGGTAGGTAATTGTGTATGTGCGGAGACTGTCTGGCACTATGGCTTACACACCGATCAGCATCACCGGGGCAGAGTCAGTGTCGCTCACCTGTCTATGAAGAGTTAATACTGACATACAATTACTGACAGGAGACAATATGGCCGCCTCCATGGATTTCTTTTCTATTTTCCCTGCTTGTGGTTATTATTTCCATGACACAGGTGTGCGGACTTGTCCCTGTGCACTACATCTCCCCGGAGTCGGCTCTCGTGCTCTGCTGAAGACGCTTTTAATGAGCCCAATTCACGGCGCAGCTCCCCGGGGGCGTGGCCTGAGTGTGACCGGCGCGGCGCGCCGCGCCTCATCGCCATAATCATCCCTCGTCTGACTTAATTAACATCTACATTATCTTCAGTATCCGACCCTGCAGTTCATGAACAGATGCCATGATGGAGAACGCACAGTACATGTCTGGCGTCATTGGCGTCACCCTGCACTGATACAATGTAACGCTGCAGCAGCACAACTCAGCATAAACTAATCCTAACTGTAATGAAATATCAACCAGCGCGACGCCTGTACAGTCACATGACCGCTACAGCCAATCACCAGCCTCAACTGTGACGCTAGCATGTTATAGTATGGCACGGAGGACAGTGATTGGCTGCAGTGGTCACATGACACTAAGTAAGTGATGTCATCACTGTGGAAAAATAAAGAGAGGTGGAGCCATCGAAGCATCCGGTATACAATGAATAAAATCCCTTACTCTATGACATCACAAACCTGTGGCCACAAAGGCCTTACTACAAAGCCACGCCCATTCAATATGACATCACAGCTTCTCCTTCTCTGATCATTCCCAGATTACCCTTTTTCCAAAATCCCTCCCTAGATGCCCTCACTCACTGTGACATCATCAACCCTCTCCAGATAACCATATCCAATGTGACATCATCCACTCACTGTGACATCATCAACCCTCTATACATAACCTCACTTACTCCCTGTGACATCACTAGCCCTTCTCACATAACTTCACTCCCTGTGACATCACCACCTTCCCCCAGATAACCTCATCTATCCAGCTGTGACATCACCAGTTCTCTCGATAACCCTGACCCCCCAACAAGCACATCTGCATTTGCCACATGGCTGTGAAGTCTCCTAGGCTTTCCAGTCAAACTTTGGCTGGGTCAGGTCAGGTGGTCAGTGGCCTGTACTTCATCGTCCAATCCTGGGCTGAGGCGGGGTCTGGCACCTGCCTGTGATTACATCTTGTCTCCAGGCTCTGTGTTCTCTCGTTGCCCCTCCTCCCAGTTTCCTGCTGACCTCCTCGTTACTGACCTTATCTTACCTGATTTGGCTTTATCTGTGACCTCCTGGACTGTGTTCTTTCATTTTCATTTTGGCTATTTTCTTACCCCTCTTTTGCTGCAATAGGGTTTCTCATCTGGTCTTTTGCCTGCAAGTGCACCAATTTTCTGGCACCCTGTTCTGGGGTTGCAACCTGGGTCCCAAATAGACAAGCCCATCCTGCCTTGCGGCAGACTCTGGTGAAGGCCTCCAGGTGACCCTGGATTGTGTGAACTAGAGCGGTTGTAGGATTATAGGTAACTTGTTTATTGGTTATCCCTGGACCTGTCACCTACTGCAAATGAGAGAATTGCTTTACTTCTTTACGTTTTGTGAATTACTTAAGCGGCACTTCCATAACATTCCATGGCAAACCTGGTTATCTTGGCCGGCTACTAGACTATCAGTCACCTTTACCACAAGCTGTAAGTCAAGCCGCTGCTTCTTCACCCGTCTGAAGTGTAAGTTACTGACATCTAGTGGCCAATGTGAAAACTGCAACATTCCATCATTTATTTTACATGGAAAGATGCAAAGAGATAAAAATGAATAAAAAAAATGGAACACGTGACCTTCTGATGATGGAGGCGCCTTAAAGGAAAATCTTCTAAAATATTGGCAGATCTGAGCTCCAGAGACGCCCTCTTCGGGTAAGCCGAACTGAGTGATCTTAGGCTGCTCTGTGACAACCTCTGACGGCCGCCATTACAAAGTGGTTGTCAAGCAGATGTCCAGAGAGTCCTCTACATGTGTTAGAAGGATCCGAACCAAGTCTGTGCTGCCTGGGGGGGGGGGCAGAATACTGTGCAGCACATACAGAGCACTGCATTGCATATAGGACTGGAGGACTGTCATACCGATATAGTGGGGGGCTGCAGCTACTCCTCTGGCGGTGACCCTTAATAACACAGGAGAGCACCCAAAATACTATAGAGAAGCCTCACCCGGCACCCCAGGAATGACAATAAGATGGGGCTCCCAGTATCTAATCTTCATGGGCCGCCAGTCCCGGGAGGATTTCCCATGAACCTTTGCTCCTTCCTGTATATTATATATCATTGTACTGGGGGAAGGCTGCTCGTGTTGTATACGTTGGGACCCTCGGAGGGCGCTAGTTCCTCTCTCCCCTTGGCTTCTACCTACTGAGGAGCTGCATTTCTGGGAGTCCTGCCTGGGGGTGTTTGTTGCTCTTGCGGCGGGTGCGCAGTTGTTCGTTGAGTCTGTTGCGGATCTCGCTGTGATCACACTTGCGCAGGCTGAAGTGTCGCTCCACCACAGCCATGACTCGCCTCTTCACGTTCAGCGGGATCCCTTGTCTACCTCTCAGGCCGTCCAGGTTCACTCTGTTCACCCAACTCTTGTAGATGTCAAAAGGAACCAGAGCCCGGAAGACGAGGGCGGCGAACCTCCCGGGCTTCCCTGCGCAGCGGGCCAGAAGGCTCCACTCCTTCTCTGCACTCAGAGGTAGCATGGAGATGTTGGGGAGCCGCTCCCCGATCCTGCACGAGTCATACTGGGAGAGATGGTAGTACCCGACCTCAGGCGACAGGCTGAGCTCACACTCTTCATCCTCGTCCTCTTCCTCCTCCTCGCGTTTGATGGTGGTGGTGGGTAACATGTCGTCCTCATCGTGGGCTGGATTCTCGTACATCCAGGACACCTGCTCTCTGTCCTGCTCCGTCATGGCCTCCAGGGGGTAGCTGTATCCGCACTGCAGGCTGCTCTCTGGGGACGCCCGGCTGGATTCTGTGGAGTGTCTGTCCTCAGTGGGCCGGCTCCACACGGGACAGGAATTCTGCACCAAGATGGCTGCTGGCTGAGCTGAGGGGCGATACCCGTCGGGAGAACAAAGCGAGGCCACCATCTCCTTCAGCTCCTTCATCTCTTGGGCCATCTGGTCCATGGCTGATCTCATCAGGTCCCGTTCGCGTTGAGCCTGCGCCGTACTCCTGCGGAACCTCTTGAGCTCCCGCAGCATCTCCTGGTGCAGTCGGCTGGGCCTCTTGTTCTGTGACCAATGAGATGGCTGATAACAGAGAGTATAGACAATAGAATCCCCGAGCCCCGTGCCTGCTGGGCGCTTACCTCTGTCTGTGTGCTCTGCTCCATCTTGGCTTCAGGTCGCCGCTTCTCGTTTTCCACCTCCATTTTGATTGGTTCCGTTAGCTGAATAAATTCCTGCAGCGGTGGCGGCGGCGCCAGCAGGGGGCGATCTCTATACGGAGACTCCACCTTCCTCTCTGTGTCCCACCGGAGGCGCAGCTGAAAGAGAAAATCAGTCACATGTCTGGTATTATCGAATGTACAAACCTGCGAGCGCGGTGTACGCGGCCGAGACCAAACACTACATCGCCCACAACGCACCGCAACAGTGCGCCCAGACCTCTAATCTGAACAGTGCCCATAGACAATGCCTTACTAGCCCTCAGGTCTGATATTATGAAGCAGGAGGCTCAGGATGAACACACCGGTCAGTACCTCTCTGGTGGACTCGGGGGTGGGATGAGCGGACATCTCTTCTGCAGGCAGCTCCTCCATCTTCAGGGTCTTCTCCACGTAGCCCTGGCTCTGCTTCCACCTGGGGTAGTCGAGCTCCCAGCCGCTTCTCAGGCTTTCCCCTGAATGTTTCTGTAGGTGGCGCTGGAGAGACTTCTTGCGTATGAAGCGGTCCCAGCAGTAGGGGCACTCGTAGGGCCGCTCGCCCGTGTGTCTCCTCATGTGCGCCACCAGGTCGGTCTTCCGGCTGAAGCTCTTGGGGCAGCAGGAGCAGTGGAAGGGCTTGTGGCCGGCGTGACTCCACAGGTGGGTGGTGAGGGTGGAGTTCTGCCGGAAGCTCCTCCCACACTGGTTACACGTGTATGGCCGGTCCTCGGTGTGCGTCCTCCGGTGGGCGTTCAGATGCTGCTTCTTGGCGAAGGTCTTGGAGCAGATGTTGCAGCGGTGCGGGCGGTCCTGGCAATTGTTCATCTGGTGAGATAAGAAGTCGATGAGGCGGCTCCAGCTTTCGCCGCACTGGGCGCACGTGTGAATTTTGTCTTCACTATCGGGGTCGGGGTTCTCCTGGGAGGCAGCGGCTACCCTGTTATAAGGTGTCCTGGTGCTGCAGTCACTGAGGCCGGGGGAGGGTGGCGGACCTCCATACTGTGACCTCAGAGGACCCTCATGATCAGCGGGCACAGACCTGTCCAGGGTGACGGTGGGATTTGCCGCGGTCTTGGCGTTGGGTTTCAGTCGTCTTCTCTCTTCTTTCCATTCCCCCGAGTTTCTTTTCACTAATCTCAAAGACCTCCTGGTGACCCTGCCCCCTGCTGGGCTGACGCCCGCTCCGCCCTCCTCTTCGCCCCACAGATCCTCATGGCCGCCCGCAGCGCCCCCATTCACCATCCTGTCACCTGCAGAAGAGATAGAAGAACATGTCAATTGTCCTGACCGACTACTACGAGCTATACACTAGTCACATCCAGAGCTGCAGTCACTGCTGAGAAATCAGGTCTTACATGTCTGTGACACACAAAGCATACCCATACTCATGTCTCCAATCACATCTAAAGCTGCATTCACAATTCTGCTGATAATCATGTATTGCACTCTAGACACCTCCAGAGCTGCACTCATTAATCTGCTGATATATTATGTGTTATACTTCAGGCACATTCAGAACTAGTTACAATTTTTTAGTTATAAAATATATTATGGACCGTTCACAACCAAAGCTGCAGAGACTGCTGTGCTATAACATCCAGAGTGCAGTTACGTCTAATGTTACATCCTCTAGTCACATCCAGAGCAGCAGATACAATGGGAAGGTGACATCCTGTCTGATTCTTCACTCACACCCAGAGCTGTAGTTACTGACCTGCGGCGTCCACACAAGGGTCCTCGCCCCGCTCAATCTTCACTACAATCTCTGGGGGCGAAACAGTCAGTCCTGCAGAAAGAGAGAAGAGTCAAAGAGTGTATAACAGTATGACATCACATCTGTATAACAGTATGACATCACATCTGTATAACAGTATGACATCACCTCTGTATAACAGTATGACATCACATCTGTATAACAGTATGACATCACCTCTGTATAACAGTATGACATCACCGCCGTATAACAGTATGACATTACCGCCGTATAACAGTATGACATCACCTCTGTATAACAGTATGACATCACCGCCGTATAACAGTATGACATCACCTCTGTATAACAGTATGACATTACCTCTGTATAACATCACCTCCGTATAACAGTATGACATCACCGCTGTATAACAGTATGACATCACCTCTGTATGACATCACCTCTGTATAACATCACCTCTGTATAACAGTATGACATCACCTCTGTATAACAGTATGACATCACCGCTGTATAACAGTATGACATCACCTCTGTATAACAGTATGACATCACCTCTGTATAACAGTATGACATCACCGCTGTATAACAGTATGACATCACCTCTGTATAACAGTATGACATCACCTCTGTATAACAGTATGACATCACCTCTGTATAACAGTATGACATCACCTCTGTATAACAGTATTACATCACCACTGTATAACAGTATGACATCACCTCTGTATAACAGTATGACATCACCTCTGTATAACATCACCTCTGTATAACAGTATGACATCACCTCTGTATAACAGTATTACATCACCGCTGTATAACAGTATGACATCACCTCTGTATAACAGTATGACATCACCTCTGTATAACAGTATTACATCACCTCTGTATAACAGTATGACATCACCTCTGTATAACAGTATGACATCACCACTGTATAACAGTATGACATCACCACTGTATAACAGTATGACATCACCGCCGTATAACAGTATGACAGTATGACATCACCTCTTTATAACAGTATGACATCACCGCCGTATAACAGTATGACATCACCGCCGTATAACAGTATGACATCACCGCCGTATAACAGTATGACATCACCGCCGTATAACAGTATGACATCACCGCCGTATAACAGTATGACATTACCTCTGTATAACATCACCTCCGTATAACAGTATGACATCACCGCTGTATAACAGTATGACATCACCTCTGTATAACAGTATGACATCACCTCTGTATAACATCACCTCTGTATAACAGTATGACATCACCTCTGTATAACAGTATTACATCACCTCTGTATAACAGTATGACATCACCTCTGTATTACAGTATGACATCACCTCTGTATAACAGTATTACATCACCGCCGTATAACAGTATGACATCACCTCTGTATAACAGTATGACATCACCTTTGTATAACAGTATGACATCACCTCTGTATAACAGTATTACATCACCGCTGTATAACAGTATGACATCACCTCTGTATAACAGTATGACATCACCGCTGTATAACAGTATGACATCACCGCCGTATAACAGTATGACATCACTGCCGTATAACAGTATGACATCACCGCCGTATAACAGTATGACATCACCGCCGTATAACAGTATGACATCACCGCCGTATAACAGTATGACATCACCGCCGTATAACAGTATGACATCACCGCCGTATAACAGTATGACATCACCGCCGTATAACAGTATGACATCACCTCTGTATAACAGTATGACATCACCTCCGTATAACAGTATGACATCACTCCCCCACACACTATGACATCACAGCTTATCAGCTTCTTACCCAAGGAATTCAGGTTGAGATAGTTGTCAGTCATCACCTCTCTGTAGAGATCCTTCTGCGGCGCCCGGAGCCCCCTCCACTCCTCCTCTGAGAAACGAATGGCTACGTCATCGAAGGTCAACGTACCCTAATAATAGAGACAGGGGTCAGCAGGGGGCAGGGAGGGGGAGGGGATGGTTTATCAATGTGTGATTACATTAGATATGGGGGGTCTCTATCACTATCTGGGGGGTCAGTATAATAGATATGGGGGGTCTCTATCACTATCTGGGGTCAGTATAATAGATATGGGGGTCTCTATCACTATCTGGGGGGTCAGTATAATAGATATGGGGGTCTCTATCACTATCTGGGGGGGTCAGTATAATAGATATGGGGGGTCTCTATCACTATCTGGGGGGTCAGTATAATAGATATGGGGGTCTCTATCACTATCTGGGGGTCAGTATAATAGATATGGGGGGTCTCTATCACTATCTGGGTGTCAGTATAATAGATATGGGGGTCTCTATCACTATCTGGGTGTCAGTATAATAGATATGGGGGGTCTCTATCACTATCTGGGTGTCAGTATAATAGATATGGGGGTCTCTATCACTATCTGGGGTCAGTATAATAGATATGGGGGGTCTCTATCACTATCTGGGTGTCAGTATAATAGATATGGGGGTCTCTATCACTATCTGGGGTCAGTATAATAGATATGGGGGTCTCTATCACTATCTGGGGGGTTAGTATAATAGATATGGGGGGTCTCTATCACTATCTGGGGGTCAGTATAATAGATATGGGGGTCTCTATCACTATCTGGGGGTCAGTATAATAGATATGGGGGTCTCTATCACTATCTGGGTGTCAGTATAATAGATATGGGGGTCTCTATCACTATCTGGGGGTCAGTATAATAGATATGGGGGGTCTCTATCACTATCTGGGTGTCAGTATAATAGATATGGGGGTCTCTATCACTATCTGGGGGGTTAGTATAATAGATATGGGGGGTCTCTATCACTATCTGGGTGTCAGTATAATAGATATGGGGGTCTCTATCACTATCTGGGGTCAGTATAATAGATATGGGGGTCTCTATCACTTTCTGGGGTCAGTATAATAGATATGGGGGGTCTCTATCACTATCTGGGGGGTCAGTATAATAGATATGGGGGGTCTCTATCACTATCTGGGTGTCAGTATAATAGATATGGGGGGTCTCTATCACTATCTGGGTGTCAGTATAATAGATATGGGGGTCTCTATCACTATCTGGGGGGTTAGTATAATAGATATGGGGGGTCTCTATCACTATCTGGGTGTCAGTATAATAGATATGGGGGTCTCTATCACTATCTGGGGTCAGTATAATAGATATGGGGGTCTCTATCACTATCTGGGGGGTCAGTATAATAGATATGGGGGTCTCTATCACTTTCTGGGGTCAGTATAATAGATATGGGGGGTCTCTATCACTATCTGGGGGGTCAGTATAATAGATATGGGGGGTCTCTATCACTATCTGGGTGTCAGTATAATAGATATGGGGGGTCTCTATCACTATCTGGGTGTCAGTATAATAGATATGGGGGTCTCTATCACTATCTGGGGGGTTAGTATAATAGATATGGGGGGTCTCTATCACTATCTGGGTGTCAGTATAATAGATATGGGGGTCTCTATCACTATCTGGGGTCAGTATAATAGATATGGGGGTCTCTATCACTATCTGGGGGGTCAGTATAATAGATATGGGGGTCTCTATCACTATCTGGGGGTCAGTATAATAGATATGGGGGTCTCTATCACTATCTGGGGGTCAGTATAATAGATATGGGGGTCTCTATCACTATCTGGGGTCAGTATAATAGATATGGGGGTCTCTATCACTATCTGGGGGTCAGTATAATAGATATGGGGGGTCTCTATCACTATCTGGGGGGTCAGTATAATAGATATGGGGGTCTCTATCACTATCTGGGGGTCAGTATAATAGATATGGGGGTCTCTATCACTATCTGGGGGTCAGTATAATAGATATGGGGGTCTCTATCACTATCTGGGGTCAGTATAATAGATATGGGGGTCTCTATCACTATCTGGGGGTCAGTATAATAGATATGGGGGTCTCTATCACTATCTGGGGTCAGTATAATAGATATGGGGGGTCTCTATCACTATCTGGGGTCAGTATAATAGATATGGGGGTCTCTATCACTATCTGGGGGGTCAGTATAATAGATATGGGGGTCTCTATCACTATCTGGGGGTCAGTATAATAGATATGGGGGTCTCTATCACTATCTGGGGTCAGTATAATAGATATGGGGGGTCTCTATCACTATCTGGGGGGTCAGTATAATAGATATGGGGGTCTCTATCACTATCTGGGGTCAGTATAATAGATATGGGGGGTCTCTATCACTATCTGGGGGGTCAGTATAATAGATATGGGGGGTCTCTATCACTATCTGGGGTCAGTATAATAGATATGGGGGGTCTCTATCACTATCTGGGGTCAGTATAATAGATATGGGGGTCTCTATCACTATCTGGGGGGTCAGTATAATAGATATGGGGGGTCTCTATCACTATCTGGGGTCAGTATAATAGATATGGGGGTCTCTATCACTATCTGGGGGGTCAGTATAATAGATATGGGGGGTCTCTATCACTATCTGGGGTCAGTATAATAGATATGGGGGGTCTCTATCACTATCTGGGGTCAGTATAATAGATATGGGGGTCTCTATCACTATCTGGGGTCAGTATAATAGATATGGGGGGTCTCTATCACTATCTGGGGGGTCAGTATAATAGATATGGGGGGTCTCTATCACTATCTGGGGGTCAGTATAATAGATATAGGGGTCTCTATCACTATCTGGGGTGTCAGTATAATAGATATGGGGGTCCCTATTAGTATCTGGGGGTCTCTGTGACTCTCTGGGGGTCCCTATCACTATTGTGGGGTCTCTGACTCTTTGGGGGTCTTATCACTATTTCAGTGTCTCTGTGACTCTCTGGGGGTCTCTTTATGACTATTGGGGGTCCCTATCACTATTGTGGGGTCTCTGTGACTCTCTGGGGGTCCCTATCACTATTGTGGGGTCTCTGACTTTATGGGGGTCTTATCACTATTTCAGTGTCTCTGTGACTCTCTGGGGGTCTCTTGATGGCTATTGGGGGTCCCTATCACTATTGTGGGGTCTCTGTGACTCTCTGGGGGTCTCTTGATGGCTATTGGGGGTCCCTATCACTATTGTGGGGTCTCTGTGACTCTCTGTGGTCTCTTTATGACTATTGGGGGTCCCTATCACTATTGTGGGGTCTCTGTGACTCTCTGTGGTCTCTTTATGACTATTGGGGGTCCCTATCAGTATCTGTGGGTCTCTGTGACTCTCTGGGGGTCCCTATCACTATTGTGGGGTCTCTGTATGACTATTTGGGGCTCCCTATTAGTATCCTGGGGTCAGTACAATGTATTGGGCTCTCCACATGACGTCTCTGAGGTCCCGGGGCACACTGAGTATGGGGGCGCACTTCTTTCCCAGTAATGCCTTGCGGCCGGAAGAGCCCGGGACTGGACCATCTGCGTCTCTGGGGGGGTGGACTGCACCACCTCTCCGTCGGGTGTGTCTCCGGCCCGTAGTCCATATATGATGTGAGCCCCGGCCGGAGCCCGCACTCACCTCTCCCCTCATCCCGGCCGCTCCGCGCCCTGACCGCCCGGTGTCGCTGTGCCCCCGGATTACCTGTGACGTCACAGTCTAGGCCGATACTATTGGTCAGGCGGGCAGGACGAGTTCATTCTCTGCCGCCAGGGGGCGATGATTGACAGTTCATTCTTCTGTACCGTGTGACGTCACTGAGGCACAGCCCCCCTAGTGTCATCATCCCTGACAGACCAGAGCCGCCGTCGTCCCCTCAGTCCAGCGCTGGCCGCCATGTTGTTTCGCAGGACTCTGCGCTCGGTTTTCCTCACAGCTTCTCATTGTCTTCCTCGGTTTCCTTGGCTCTACCGATGTGTTCGCCTCCTCGCCCTCCGCCATGCCATGTCCATCGTGTCGTGTCCGTACGGAGCGTGGCGACCGTCCTGTCAGTCGCCGTTTAACCTTTTAGTGGCCGGCCTTCACATCTAAACCAATTTTTGCGTTTTTATGTCACCACAGACTGCGCCCTTATGGCGGTTTTATTATTCCGTCACTTTCCGAGGGCTTGTTTTTTGCGAGACACGAGCTCGCGTTTCTTGGCGCTATTTTTGGATATCCTTTATTAACTCTTTCTAGGAGGGAATAGAAGAAAATATTTGACTTTTGCCAAGTAAAATCCTGTTTTTTGTAATAATTGTTTTGTGTTTCCGCTTTCGGAGACCCAGCGCTTACTTATACACTGTGCAGAATTATTAGGCACCTGAGTATCTGGATCACATCCTCCTTCTTATACAGGTCGTCCTACTCCAATCTGTATAGGATGTAAGCCAATTACCAATTATGTAAATCAGGTGATTTGCATCTCTGTAATGAGGAGGGGTGTGGTCTAATGACATCATCACCCTATATAAGGTGCTTAATTATTAGGCAACTTCCTTTCCTTTGCCAAAATGGGTCAGAAGAGAGATGTGACGGACTCTGAAGCGTCACACATTGTGCGATGTCCTGCAGAGGGATGCAGCAGTCTGGAAATGGCAAAACTTCTGAAGCGTGATCACCAAACCATCGAGTGTTTCATGGCCAATAGCCAACAGGGTCGCACGAAGCGTGCTGATAAAAAAAGGTGCAAAATAACTGCCCAGGAATTGAGGAAAATCAGGCGTGAAGATGCCATTGGTCACCAGTTTTGCCGTATTTCAGAGCTACAACATTACTGGAGTATCAAAAAGCAGAAGGTGTGCGATACTCAGGGACATGGCCAAGGGAAGGAAGGCTGAAAAACAAGAAACATAAGATACAACGTCAAGACTTGGCCAAGAAAGAGCTTAAGACTGAATTTTCTAAGGTTGTATGGACTGATGAGAGGGACTCTTGATGGGCGCGAGGCTGGATCAGTAAAGGGCAGAGAGCTCCAGCAGGGTGGAGGAGGGGTACTGGGATGGGCTGGGATCATCAAAGATGAACTTGTGGGATCTTTTCAAGTTGAGGCCGGAGTGAAGCGCAACTCCCAGACCTACTGCCGGTTTCTAGAAGACGCCTTCAAGCAGTGGTACAGGAAGAAGTCAGTATCGTTCAAGAATAACCTGATTTTCATGCAGGACATCGCTCCATCATATGCGTCTGAATACTCCACAGTGTGGCTGGCCAGTAAAATAATGACATGGCCGACCTTATTCCCCATAGAGAACCTGTGGTCCCTCATAAAATGTGAGATCTACAGGGAGGGAAATCAGTCCCAGGGAGGCCGTGGTGGAAAACAGATCAACGGAAACAGATCAAGCCACCGACACAATCTATGGATGGAAGGCTTTGGAGTGTCATCGTAAAGAAAGGCGGCCATATCGGTCACTGATTTTTTTTGTTTGTTTTTGAATGTTTAATTCTAAATGTTTCTAAATGTGTTATGTGTTCTATGGGTTTACCTGGTGACAATAAACAAGGGAGATGGGGAGAGATTTGGTTTTTATTAAGTTGCCTAAGGGCTAGTTCACACAGGGGCAATGAAGCAGATTTCGCCTCAAAATCTGCCTCCATACAATGGTGGTCTATGGAGACTGCTAGCAGAAAAAAGAAGTGACGTGACCTTTCCTCACGCGGATTCCACCTGAGGAAACCAATAGAAGTGAATGGGAGGCGAATAACGCCTAGTGTTTTTTTGGAAAAAACAAAGACCGAAAACGCCTAGTGGTTTTTTTTTTTTACAGTCCATTCACTTTAGGGAGGGGAAAACCACTGGCGTTTTCTGAAGCAGTTTTTAAGGCTCACAATGTATATTTTTTCCTATCAGTATGTCTTTGGAGTGTGGGAGCAAATCCACGCAAACACGAGGGGAACATACAAACTCCTTGCAGATGTCCTTTGCAGGATTCGAACCCAGGACTCCAGCACTTGCAAGGCTGCAGTGCTAACCACTGAGCCACCAAGCTGCCCCCAAAATTTTATTTTTGTTATTGGTCTTGAGCGAGGGATTTTTTTTTTTTTCAGAAATACATGATGTTTTTGTTGATGCCGTTTGGGAAACTTTAACGCATTTTGATCACTTTTTATAGTTATTACGCCAACCTGGGGCTTTCCCTAAGGTCATACAGTACTCCAAATGTCCATCATTTTCCTGTTCCCTCCCCCCTCAGTATTCTGCTCTGAGGATGGGCATGATGTTGTGACCTTGATCAGGTGTAAGGCCCGATTCACATCTGTGCACATCGGGATGTCCACTTTGGGACCCTGCAAATGTCAACCTAATCTGCATAAAAAAAGTGGGCTCCGTGTTGTTTGTGGAGTAAAGTGCTGCTTGCGGGACTTTTGTCTCCACATTTTTCATGCGGAGTGGCCTGAATGCAGAGGTGATCCGGCCCTAACCACTAGACAGACCTACCTGCACCCTGGGTAGCCCCAGTACTGTGTTGGTGCCCATTGACACATGTATGGACCATCTCCAGGAGCTTATTGTACCTCTCGGCACTTCATGGACTTTTTCCTGGATTCACCACTGTTAGGACTGTCCAGGAGTTTCGCCTCCCTCAGGAAATATTTTACAGACACTTTCTGGTTTACCAGGACTTGCTCCATATTAAGATTGGACAGCGGGTCCTCGACTGGGCTACAGCGGGCCGATCTATAACCTGCTTCATTCTAGTCAGATGTCAGTGAAGAATATTCACCCCGCTCCTTCTATATTTGTCCTTTATTAGACTTTTTGACTCCCCTCCATTCCCTTCTTCTCACTCTCGTCACTTATGACTTGTCTGAAAGTTTTATTGCGAGGAGCGATACCTGGTGTAATCAGTAGGCTGAGCCCTCTGTCATCTTCCTCATGTACAAGTGGCCCTGTAAGGGTGGAAGATGAGTTTTGGACACCCAACTCTGCTGTGGGCCTTTTTGTGTGTGCCTACATCTACAGAACTTTGGAAAGCCCTATTGTGGCTTGGTGGTTAGATTCGTGTTTTGCTATGTTCTCCGGCCTGTCTGGAGGATTCCAAGATGGGACAACTCCTACCCTTATAACCAGATTGTTCTACAGGGTTAGTAAGAGAGGTATGGATGATTTGAAGGGGGCGCCATGCAAAATGGGGATAGCCTTGTTGGATAACGAGTGGGAGTATCTGCTCGTCAGGAGCCGCCATTTTAGTAGCAATGGAGACGTGGTCGATAGAGCATCGTGTGTCCGTGTAAACAAGCCGTTCTGTCATTCAAACACAGAGAATCATTTCAACGTTGGCCGTCATGGTCGTATTCCGAAGTTTGACATGATAATGAAGTGGGTGAATCACTTTCAACGAACAGTTTCTTTGAGACCCAGAACTACACGAGGAGGTGACCGAATGGTACGGACCCCAAAAACATCGAAGTTGAAGCCAGCCCTCGATGTTCGGCTGTATGGCAGGCTTGTGCTCCTCGCATGTTGGACCGATCACTTTGCCGGATTTTACACCTCGACCGGCATTTTCATTCCTATAAGCTGATGGTCGTCCAACAGTTGCAGCAAAGCGACTACGCAAGACGATTCAGATTTGCAGAAACAATGTTGGAAAACACGACGGATGATATTGTTTTGATCAGGAGTGACGAAACTCACTTTCATTTGACAGGAGTGGTAAAAAGTGGTGATTTTTGTACTGGCGACATCCAAGCTACACATTGAAAAAATAAAATTAGAATTTTGTTGAAAAATGAGTGTGTAACAACAAGATACAAATGAGCTTTATTAGTGTTCCCAGAGAATAAGACGTTTGGTGTTGCCAAAGCGTAGGATGGTGGGGGTGGGTACGGGGGTCCGTGGGTTGGGGGGTTTGAGTGTCCTTAGGCTCTTGTCTTTCGTGTTGTCATTCTTGTTTGAGGCGTGTGGGTATCGGTGGGTAGATGGGTAATGGGGGGGGGCTTAGTGGTCTTGTGGGTGGACTTAATAGTCCATGGGGGATGGGTGGTTTGCTAGTCCATGTGTTTCATTTTACTCTTGTCTGACAGCTGGACACGTATTGGGCAGCGATCTCCACAGTGGCCTCTTCTTCTCCCAGTAGGATGTAGAGTTTCCTCTTCTCGTCTGGGATGTGGGCAGAGAGTCTTTGGTAGTAGACGGCCCTCACAGCTGAGTATTTGGTGCAGTGTAGCAGGAAGTGGGTCTCGTCATCTAAGGCCCCTTGGTCGCAGTAACTGTTGTTTCAAATCATCCATACCTCCCTGCCTAACCCTGTACTAGGATCTGCTCAAGTTTTTGAGGGAACATGAACTGGAGCGATTCGAAGAAACCAAAGACCATCCACAAACTCAGCCAAGCAAAGGACTTCCTTGAGTCTGTTTCTGTTGCCACCGCTGGCATGGTCATCCATCAGAAGACAAGTGCCTGACATCGCTGACCCCCTACACATGGAGCAGGGTCTCTTACACTTCTTGTCATATAGTTATGGGGAAATCTTCAACAACTTGGTTGAACTTAATGGAGAGCACGACAAAGCCTTTCATCTGCCTAGAACTTGAAGGATCCCAGTGGAGGGGTCCTGGTCGGGATCTTCACAGTTCAAGTCCTTATTTCTACTGAAGGAAGTCATCAACAACATCTGGTGGATTGGCAGCGTTTCACTTTATGGCCAGAGTCTTAGGATGGCTCCTGCTTAGGGATGAGCGAGGTTTGTGAGATTAGTTTTGCCAATAGCTTGAAGCTAGTTTTGAGTTTGGGGTCTGAAGAGACCTTGAAGTATATTAGAAGCACCCGGTAGCCCAAGGCAGGTGGGATAGAATAATAAACATTACCACCTTCCCTCATGATGTAAGAGCACCCCACGTGTCCATGTCCTCAGTGGTCCAGGACATCACATACCACTGGACGAGGGCCCAGGACAGGTGCAGGAGAGCATCGGTGTCTAATTTCTTACTGCGCTCCCCCCAAGCCTCCACCACTCTGGAGTCTGAAGTGTCCCCATCCAACAATCATCTCAGATTTGGCCAAAATCCCAAGTAGGCCATTTTCTCGTGGCCTGTGGGCATGCAGACTGCTTTGCCCGAGGCCTTAGAAGTCGAAAGAAGTAGAAGACGAAAGAAGAGGCTGAAGATGACGCTGTTGAAGAAGAGGAGTCGGTGCTGGAGAGAGTTCTCTCGCAGCATTGGGGACGCCCCCAGTGCTGTGAAAGAACTCATTTACATACCGACAAGAACCAGGATTGTAGGCGAACGGCGACGCGAAAGGTAGGAGACGAATAGCCTTTCTTTAGTAATGACTGGCACCGATGGGGTGAACAGAGGTAATGTCTAATGCTGGTGCGATGTGTAAGAAACTGAATAGAGGAGTTGTGATAACTGGCAGGATGGGTACAGGAGTGATGCCCACCGCCGCTGCCACCAGACCATTGAAGACCAAAACTCCAGATTTGAAGACAAATTCAATAAATTTACAGACAAATCACAAACAGAAAACAAGAGACGTCCGGATACATCAGATTTACACCTTGATCAACGAAGGGGTTGTGTAAAACGTGGCAGACGTGGAGTCGGGGCCTCACGGGCTGCAGATATGTCTGTGCTCCCACTGGACGTGGCTCTCTACAGTAACAGCATGGTCAGGGGCCACAGTCTGAATCATTACCACCACCCGGGGCCAAAACACAGAGCAGCCGCACAATAATACTCCTGTCACTGACACTGACCATATCCTAGACTCCAGTCACATGTAGAGCTGCATCAACAACCACGGTACACTGATGTATAGCATTATTTCGCAGCAGGTTTGTGGTGTTCACGTCCAGATTCAGTACCTGGTAGAGACGCTACATCCTCCACAACGCGCTATACAGTGCCCATTGTGAGCATGATGACTGCAGCTGTGACTGGAGTACAAGATATATCACATCACAGAATGCAGCTCTGGATGGTACCACAGTATAAGAACTATCTGAATGCAGCTCTGGATGTGAACATGCTGCTACCCATCCCCCTACTAGCAGCAGAGCACCCCGGAGACCCTAGCAGCATGTTGGTTTTACTGCCCCCTGCTCCAGTGACATTTGGGAGGTGACTGGGATCACAGTGCAGTGACCACGTATTGCACCTTAGACAGTATTTGGGGGGGGCTTAGTGTCCAAAATGACGGAGAAAAGAGCACCAAAGCAGGAGATTATCAGAGTCCTTCATGTGCAAACTGGAGTCCAACCCATCGAGAGCGGGGCAACACTGGGCAGCGTGCAAAGTGCAGAGGAAAGGAAGAGTCTGCTGGGGCCTAGCAGCAGGACACCGCGCTCTCCGCAGAGGAGGTCATGGCGTGTACTCCACAGACGAGCTCAGAACCTCGGCATGGACCTTCTGGTGCTTGCTGAGCTCGGACCTCCAGCGGTAGCTCTTGCCGCACTCGCTGCAGGGGTACGGCCGCTCTCCCGTGTGAGTCTTGATGTGCGTGGTGAGGTGCTGGCGCTGTACAAAGCACTTGCCGCACTGCTTACACTTATAGGGCCGCTCCCCCGTATGGATACGCTTGTGGATGAGTAAGGCCGTGCGGCGGCGGAATATTTTGCCGCATTCATTACATAAGTTTGGTTTGTCGCCGCCCTGGTGGCTCCTCTGATGCTTCAGCAGATCGGAGCTTCGTGCAAAGCGTTTCTCACACTGGTTACAGGAGAAGAGCTTCTCCCGGGGCAGGCGCCGCTGGTCCAGGATGTGCAGGCCGGGCCGGAAGCCTCGCAGGAGGTCGCTGGAGGTGTGCGGCTCATCAACAGGGAAGTCTCGCACCTCACACACCGAATCTGCACCAAGGGGCAGGTGATCCTTAGAGTCAGACGACATCTCCAGCTCCTCAGGAGTCTTCTCTGGAGTCGTCTCCTTACCGTTCTTATTGATCCAGACCTCCCCGGCTGGAGGATA